>NC_084990.1:1933676-2123676 GCF_963691925.1 Scomber scombrus
ATGTCAATCAGTGTTTCTTAAAGGCTTACGTGACGTCATAAAATGTCTTGTTTTGTCCACAGTCCGAACACATTGTTTGGTCTCATGGAAAATAGCACCCTGAAAAAATATTTTGTACATGATCAGTCTGTTTATTATTATTATTATAACTGTCCAATGATAATGTAACTATGACAAGAATTAAAGTAGAATCAAAAACATTTTCCAGGTCTGCTAAATACCATTCATACCACATGGAAATGAATAGAAACCAATAGATGATTGCAACAGGAGGAAAAATACATCCTAAAATTCTAGCAGTATGCTTTCAAAAATAGTCTAATATGCTAAGTAGTTTTGGAGTTTGGCATTATGAGCAACAAAATCAAATGTTTGTACAGTATTAGTTCCTGTATGTATTTAGTGTATGTTTGTAGTTAAAAACCATCATTCATGCCGACACATGAATGATGGTTATTGTGTTTGTGCTACAGCGTGCAGGATGGACGGGAAAGTAAAAGAACAGAAGCGACATCAGCACAAGCACAGCGGGCCAAAGGCAGAGAGGAAGAAACTCAGGAAGCAGGGAGGCTCTACAGAAGAAGATGCACGCAAACGCAACCCAAAAGCCTTCGCGGTTCAGTCCGCTGTGCGCATGGCCAAGACCTTCCACAGGTCTCTATCAGCTGTTCTGATACACATACATCATAATAATAACTGAGGTTAATTCATGTGAAGTCAATCTTCAATATGAGCAAAACAAGAACGTGTGTGAAACTACACTGTGTGTATTTGTGTGCAGGGCTCAGGATATAAAGGCCAAAAAACACCACATCCCCCTGGTGGACCGGACTCCCTTGGAACCCCCTCCAATTGTGATTGTAGTCGTTGGACCCCCAAAGGTGGGAAAAACCACCCTGATCCGCTGCCTGATTAAAAACTTCACCAGGCAAAAGCTCGGGGACATACGAGGACCTGTTACCATCGTCTCTGGTAGGTCTGGATGTTTCTACACTGTTAGAATGGTTTCTGTTATGTAATAGATGTGTAGGCTGTAGTTCATTAAAACAGAAAGATCTCCTTTAAGTTTTCATTTAACTTCTTCTAATCTAGTCATTGCATTGCATCAGGGTCTCCTTCATCTCCCCCTGCTGAATTCTCTAATATGTTTAATAAGTAACTCTTTTAAAAAACTCTTTCAGGTAAGAAGCGGCGCCTCACTTTCATGGAGTGTAACAATGACATCAATACAATGATCGACCTGGCAAAAGTAGCTGACCTGGTAAGTGTGGACTGTACATGTATGAATGGTTACATTTAAATATCAGATGCAAAACAGTATTAAAGTATTTTTGTCTAGCTTTACAGTTTGATGCTATTTTTAAGAATAAAAAAAAAAAAAATCAAATCAAGTCTTGGAGACAGTTGTGCTTTAGAAGCCTCACATGTGTAACTAGGAGGAGAATGTCTGATTAAAGTCAAGAGTCCATAAAACCACTTTCACTTTGTGGTGGAAAACCTATTATGAAGCTCAAAATGTTCACTTTGTGTTGCACTGGCAGAGAGGTGTTCACATACTATGCTATACTGTGCTATACTATACTATACTTTGCTATGCTATGCTATGCTATACTATACTATACTATACTATACTATACTTTACTATGCTATGCTATACTATACTTTACTATACTATGCTATGCTATGCTATGCTATACTATACTTTGCTATGCTATACTATATTATACTTTGCTATGCTATACTATATTATACTTTGCTATGCTATGCTATGCTATACTATATTATACTTTGCTATGCTATGCTATGCTATACTATATTTTACTTTGCTATGCTATACTATACTATGCTATACTATACTATACTATGCTATGCTATACTATATTACACTTTGCTATGCTATGCTATGCTATGCTATACTATATTATACTTTGCTATGCTATGCTATACTATACTATGCTATACTGTACTATACTATACTAAACTCATGTTATACTATACTTTACTGTGCTGTGCTATACTATACTTGATTATACTATACTATTCTTATACTATACTTTTACTATACTGCTATACTATACTATACGTTTATCATGGAGGTAGTATTATTCTGAACTGCATATTATTGAGAGGTGTATCAATCACTTCCCTCTCATGCATGTACAATAATCATAAGATTATCAATTATATTGGGAACAACTGTATTCATATTTTAGCCTTTAGATCTTTGCTGGTAATAAGAACAGACTAGTTCATAATTAGTTACAGATCTTGCATTAAGGTGTGGTACACACAGAGACAGAGCTTTGTTTTCCCACTTTAATGTGAATACAGAGTAAGTCACATTGTTGTTATTATTCAGCTGGTGTGTGAGGCTGGGCTGGAGTTTGCTTTTAAACACACATTTATAAAACATTTATTCAACAAAACACACAGAGTGTATTCTTGAAACCTGACACACACACACACACACACTGAATGCATTTCCTTTATAAAACATTAGCAGAGTCACCAGAGGTCAAAAAGTCCACAGGATAGCTTTAATAACCTCCAATGGGAACACATTTTCAGTATCTGTAATAGACCTAATAAATACAATGAGCTGTGTTGTGTGTTTCTTCCCTGCAGGTCTTGATGTTGATAGATGCCAGCTTTGGCTTCGAGATGGAGACTTTTGAGTTTCTCAACATCTGTCAGGTACACGGCTTCCCTCGTATCATGGGCGTGCTGACTCACCTGGACTCATTCAAGAACAACAAGACACTGAGGAAGACCAAGAAGAACCTCAAACATCGCTTCTGGACCGAAGTCTACCAGGTAGACAACACCATCACATTTCCCTTTATTGAGCCAAACACATACATTCAGACTATATGAAGCAGACCTGAGTACATGTTGTGTGTGAAACGTGCAGGGTGCCAAGCTCTTCTATCTGTCTGGGATGGTGTATGGAGAGTATCAGACTATGGAGGTGAAGAACCTCGGCCGCTTCATCTCCGTCATGAAGTTTCGTCCTCTGGTGTGGCAGACCTCTCACCCCTATGTGCTGGCTGACCGGTGAGTGACAACCTGACACCACATGGAACACTTCACATATGTTTAATCTGCTCTGAGAACTGAAGCATGTTTTCTACATGATATTTAATTCACCACACTGTACTAAGACCTGAGCTGAACTGGTTTAGTCCAGTTTCTACACATCAAATGAAGACCATCTAAAACTGTTATTCCCTCAAACTTTTGAAGTTCTTTATGCTCTCTAGGTTAATGAACTGTAGTCATTTCTAAAGGTTAACAAAAGAAATCACGGCTGTTGTTTTCTGGTGTATCTTTTTCTCACACAGTTACCAAAGTAAAAGACTTAAGAACACAGAGTTAGGTTAGGTTTTAACAAACAATGGATTTAACAAACAAAGTTGTAAAATGTTAATATAACATGTTAACAGGTGCTATTAGGTGGGTTTTGTTTCCTTTGGGAATAGCAAGGCTAACTGTTTCCATCTGTTTCCAGTCTTTATGCTTAGCTAAGCTGGTGATGCTTCATATTTAACTGATAAATTTGAGAGTGGTATCAGCAAGAAAGCAAATATGCACACAAGATGAACAGCTGGCTTGATCAGACTGTGATTCACAACATGTTCTGGTTGTTAACAAGAACTTTAATTATTTATACTCTATTTTGGCTTTTTTAATTGGTCAGCTTCAGGTCAGGTGTATTTCTCAATGACTGATGACCACCTGGACATAAGTACCTTGTTAATACAAAATGATATTTCCTGCATTTAAACACAGGATGCAGCTACAAGTCAAAACTAACCCGAAGACAACGGGCATTAACTCAAAAACTAGGCATTGTTTCTTTAAATGACATAACATTTTTCCTAAAAATAAGTGTAAAACCTGTGGTAATAAGTTGGAATGAAGTTGGCTAAAAAAGGTCTAACACAGAATTGGGTGATAATTTGTACTGTTTAATTTTGAATTAAACATTTTAATTAGTAATGTATACCTGGGAGGACAAAAGTTGCATAGTCAACAGGAGGGTTGAGAAGAAGCTCTTGTCAAACAGATACTTTGGTTTTTAAAACACAGGTGTAACTAACATGAATGATTTCAATATTCCGTTATGATGTGTAAGTTTCTGCTCTGATATTATTGTTGTATGTTGGATCACTGATATGCCATCATTAACCTGAGTGTACCTGCATGTTTTACCTTTGTACACACTGATCATTCTTTTCTCCATCCTCCTCTTGTGCATGTAAACAGTATGGAGGATCTGACAGACCCTGAGATGCTGAGAACAGACCCCAAGTGTGACCGGACAGTGTCACTCTACGGCTACCTGCGAGGGACACATTTGAAAAACAAAGGACAGGTCCACATTCCAGGTAGATCAGCACAGTGCTAGTTACTTAAAACATGTCTGTACTACTCATCATGCTGTTAAAAGCTCTGATATAGAAACATGTAAAAATAATATATTGGGTGTTGTTTCTCTTTACAGGTGTTGGAGACTTTGGGGTGGGAGATGTGAACTTCCTGCCAGACCCGTGTCCACTGCCCAACGCTCAGAAGAAGAGGGCGCTGAATGAGAAAGAGCGATTGCTTTATGCACCCATGGCCGGTGTGGGTGGGGTTGTGTACGACAAAGACGCTGTGTACATCGATCTTCCTGCCAACCACGTCAATCAGCAGCAGGTGTGTGTGTGTGTGTGTGTGTGTGTGTGTGTTTGTTTGTTTAGAACCTTTTCCAAGAGGCTCACAGAGAGTTTATACCAGGTATCTGTAAATTGGAGCTATTTATTTAAGAGTACAGATGGTCAGTGTTTTCTCCAGGACTGGATCCTGGTAACTGACAGACACTAACTATCAAAGATCCTGAATTAGCACTGATCACTTTTTCCAGTAATAATGTGACAAGAATAAGTCGAAACAGGTGAAGGACATTGACTTCATTAGATTTCCAATCCTGATTGATAACTGAAACTCAGCTGAACTAAATGTCTAATGGTCCATGTTCTTTGCACATCACTAAGCATGAATCTATACAATATTAATAGATAAGGGAATATGGCTGAGCTGTGTGGACATAAATTGGCATAACTAAAGACTAAATGGTAAAGCTATATCTTCTGGGTCAGTTATTTTCTGTAAAAAAAATGACTCTGTATAATCTGGTACTTATTATAGAGAAAATAGAAGTCTCCATAACAGAAAAGCTTCATTTTAGATCAACTAAATGTTGAGTCAGTATTCATTTAGAATGGTCTTTGGTCTCTGCTCTCTTTGTAGACAAGTTTTATTTTTCTGCCTGCTGAGCTGAGATGAGCTGCTGTTCACTGACTAAAAGACTCTGAAGGATACAGTAACAATTAAAGTGAAAAAAATAGAATTACATACACAAAACAATGTCTCTCTTTATTTTTATTTTCGTACCAAATTACATTGTTGTTGTTTTTTTGAGGAAATACTGTATGGAAGTTTGAAACATAGAAAATGATTCATTACACACTACTTTTCTTATGATAAATGTATGTCTGAATCTCTGAAATCACACAGAACCTAAATGAAATGTTTGGAATCTACAATTGAAGGAGAAGCTTGTGATCAAAGATAAACACATGCAGTACCAGTCAAAAGTTTGGATACACGCTCTCATTCAGTTCTGAGGTTTTATAGACGGTACAAACGTATTATATTTCTAGTATTTGCCCTCATTAAAAAAAAATGTAGTTCCAGGTGTGAAATTCACTTTTTGAGTATTGAGTATGGGTTAATATGACAGTATGATATGCATCAGCACACAGATATACCGCATGTGTTTTATATAAGTCAGATAAGTTGAACCTGGTTTGAATTGTCTTGTTCCTCTATGGTTCAGGAGGAGGTGCGGCCCACCACAGAGCTGGTTCAGTCTCTCATCGACACACACTCCACTCTGGATGCCAAGATAGCTGCCAGTAAGGTGTCTCTGTTCAGCGGCTCGGCCTCCATGGACGCCACAGACGTGGAGCAGCAGAGCGGGTGAGACGCCTAACCGCTTTCTCTTCTTCTTCTCTTCTGTGACACAGTTAGAGATGTGAAGGCCACTGGGGACATTAATAGTTAAGCACATATTATACTTTACATACAGAACCTTAAAGGTGGAAGATGATATTTAAAACATTTCCATATAAAAAAATAATGTGTACATTGTGTGGCACAGTCTGTCATAAGAACTGAAATAAATGTACAGAAGAATAAAGTCAGAAATAGTCCCAAAGAAAACTGCTGACAGTGTGATGTGAACAAAGACTGCAGACAGGAAAAGTAATGCTCTGACAGCAGAGCTGCAGCTTGAAGGAGGGATCATTACACAAACAGAGATATACATCCTCTACTTCCAAATAATTCCTTCCACAGGCCGATTGAAACTTGGTCAATTTGGTGATTAACAAAAGGTGACACCACTAAGACTTTTCAATACATCATTAAGAATCTACAATGTAATACTAGACCAACGGCTGGGACCAAAAGGAAGGGGAAGGGTTAGTGAACTGATATCATAATATAATTGAGTGTGTGTGAGTAAGTGTGTGTGTGGACTGTAGAGCGAATAAGAGAACAAAAGAGAAAAAGAGGGGATTAGACAAGGAGAACAGGGAAGAAATAGATGAGCTAAATGAAACAGAGGTATTTGGTGGGTTTAGCATAACTTGTAATGGGATAGGAGGGATATTTGGAGGGAGTTTAAGTTTTAATTAGTATTGTAAAAATTGCTACCAGGGGCTTTTATAAGCCTTTAGAAATGCAAATAACCGTTTGTACCACTGAACATTTGACTGTTCACACTGACCTTGTGAGGAAGAGTTACTGTGTCTGTGTGTCACTGCACCATCACTCTGCTGCAGCATCTTCTATCACTGTTGCATCTGAAATAAGGACAGGGAGAAATGTGGTTAGTGATCTGCAGCATGTATACACAGATGAACAGATGAACAGTCCACACTGTACCTGCAGCATACTGAAACCTGATTTCTGATTAGTAGTATTAGTGTTACTATAGTATTAGTATTATAGTAGTGTTAGTATAGTAGTGATAGTATTGGTATTATAGTAGCATTAGTATAGTAGTATTGGTATTATTATTATACTAGTATTAGTATAGTAGTATTAGTGTTATAGTAGTATTAGTATTGGTATTCAAATTATACTAGTATTATAGTAGTATTGGTATTAATATTATACTAGTATTAGTATAGTAGTAGTAGTATTATAGTGGTATGATTGTGGTATTATAGTAGTATTAGTATAGTAATATTAGTATTATTGTAATATTAGTATAGTATAGTAGTAGTGGTATTATAGTAGTAGTATTGTAGTATTAGTATAGTGGTATGATTGTAGTATTATAGCAGTATTAGTATAGTAGTATTATAGTAGTAGTATGTTGTATATGTTAGAATAAGTTATAATAACAAACATATTTAATATGGATTTATATTTGTGTATCTAACTTAGTACACATTCTGAATAGAAACTGATGATACAGACTGTATTAAATGGGAAAAAGAGAAAGAGAGAGAGAATCTAAAATGTTGTTGTTTTTTGTGTTTTAGAGAGAATGAGGGTCTTCAGGAGGAGCGTGTCTGGGATCCTAATACCCAGAGAGAGAGGAGGAAGGTGGTCTTCACCGGGGAGGAGGAGGAGGAGGATGATGAGGAAGATGACGGCAGCGGTTCCAGTGACGACGAGGATGCCGACGAGGATGCCGACAGCGAAGAAAGCGACCAAGAGGAGCAGGAAGATGGTGAAGACGGCGACGGGGACAATCTCTCTACATTAATCAAAAAGGCCAGAGCGGAATCAGAAAAGGACGTGACGGGTGGAGCTCCACCTGGGAAGAAACAGAAGCTGGAGAAGAAGAGAGGAGACGGAGAGGAGAGCGCTGAGCTGCCGGCGTTTGCTGACAGCGACGACGACCTGGAGGTGAGCGAGGAGGAGAGCGATGAAGAGGCACAGAAGGGGAGAGCAGGAGACTCTGGGCACTGCTCTGAAGAGGATGAAGAGGACAGTGGTGATGAAGAGGAGGAAGATGATGATGATGATGATGATGAGTCAGAAAAGGATGATGGTGAAGCTGCAGAGAGTGAGGAGGAGGAAGAGCTGGGTAAATATAATGTTGAAACATGTTTCTACTTTTTATTTAGTAGACAATTTAATTTTCATTTAAAGTGAGCTCAGTTTATTAGGTTTTTTTCTTCTATTTAAACTCTATTCATCCATTAATCTACTGAATATTTTCTCTGCTCATTTTTGTCAGCCTATAGGATGTCAGATGTTATAATTCTCCTCATTCCAATGAAATGTATTAAAATGTTGTTTTATTCAACCAACAGTCTAAAAACCTCAAATAAATGAGAAAGAAAAACATCAAATCCTTATAATTGAGAGTTATTAGTAACTATTATCAGTTACTACTCGTTCCACTCAGGTAGCAAGTGTAATATAAAGCTGCTCAGATCCATGTTGTGATGGTGAAGGTATCGGAACAGCAGTGATTCAAGGTGTCTCCATTCTCCTCCCGCTCGTGTCCACAGGGACTCTGCGCTGGAAGGAGGGTCTGCAGCAGAAAGCGTCGGAAGCGTTTCTACGGCAACAAGAAGCCGCTCCCAATCTGCGAAAACTGGTTTACGGTTCAGGTAATTAATGATGTTTTTTTACACAGGGTTCAAGATGCAACCCAAGACTGCATTTGCTTTTAAATATACAGTATATAGTTTATTTTAGTATATATTTTAATGATGTAAGAGTGGTGGAGATCATGTGAATCAAAGCAGTCAGCTTGGATAGTATCCTCTTAGTCCATATTCATATTTTTGACACAATATGGGTCATTTACATAGCTTTTGTGTGTTTGAAATGCTTATTTGTTATCAATTCACACATTCTTCAGACTTTAGAAGGAGGTAAAGTTGTGCCAGAAACTTCTACACTCATTCATGATCAATGCCAGCAGACAGTAAAATTCTCTGTCTATTAAGCCAAACAATCTATTCTCTATTCTTCAGTTGTTGCAGGGGATGAGGAGGATGAAGATGAGGAGGAGTTGGGAGGACTGTTTCGAGTCAGCCGCCCTCAGAAGAGTAAAAAGTTCCAGGCGAACTCTCTCGACTGCTCCCGCTTCGACCCTGACGCCTCCCACGACTGGGATCTGGAGGAGGTGAGAGTGGCCACCAACACACTGCTGTTACCTGCACATTTATCCTAGTGTGCTGTTAATATGAAAACACATAGAAAAAGAGAAATGAAATTTGATTGGTGATTTTTTTTCCCCCTCCTAGATGATGAACTCTATCAAAGACTGCTTTGTAACAGGGAAGTGGGAGGAGGGCGAAGATGCTGCTACACTGCTGAAGGAGGACGGTAAGTAGAGAAGCAGCAACAAACATAATATGATGATAGACTCATGCTTCTTCTGTTCAGTGAAAAAAAGTTACTTTGGATTAATTGATGGTTAAGAGACTGATTTGATAGACATGGACATACAGTTAAGAATAGTACTGGAGTCATATTGAGTCAGAAAAAGGCTTTAAACTAACAGTGTACTTGTTTTGTTTATACAGAAGAACTGTACGGTGACTTTGAAGATCTGGAAACAGGAGAAGTCCATAAGGGTCAAACTGGGCAGCAGAACCAGGCTGAGGTGCGTCCTGTATGCTTGTAACCAGGGCCCGACTGATACTGGATTTTTGGGGCCGACGCTGATACCAATATTAAGGAGTACAAAAATTCTGATATCGATATGTCACCCAATCATTTACATATTTTGATACATTTTTTTGTAATGATCCCCTAAAAAAACATAGATATGTAATTAAGGCCATGATATTTTACCATTTGACGATAAACTTTATTGTATAAAATGACATCAGTGCACTGAAACAGTAAACCTCTCTGGGAATTAAATAATTATAAATAACTATAACAAAAAAAAACATAAAAAACTAAAATCACGTATAAGAAAAAAAACATATACATTAAAATACATAAATTAAAAAAAGGATCAAATGTACATTAGATGCTGCCTATATAAATATCTATAATATATTTAAAATAAAACATCGGCACATATCGGACAACATATACGCTGATACCGATATATCTGTGATAGGCCAATATCGGCCAATAATATCGGCTGACCAATATATCAGTCAGGCTCTACTTATAACAGCAGAAGTCAGGCTTAAAGGACTTAACAAAAGATGTAGAGATGACATATTTAAACATCTAACAACATCTAGGTTTTGCTTGCACACAAATACCTTTTGTTTCCCTGTTTGAATGATTGTTTTTTTTTCTTGTGCCCAGCAGAATAGTGAGAATGATGATGAAGACGGTGATGACGACGATGAAGCCGAAGAGACTCTGATGAAGGTGGATGATGACGAGGTCCAGAAGAAAAAGCGTATAGATAAGAAGCGGCGGCTGAAGGAGCGGTTTGACGCCGAGTACGATGACGGAGACGCTACATACTTCGATGACCTGAAGGAGGAGATGCAGAAGCAGGCAGAGGTACCACATGATCTGTCCAGATGTAGTGCACAAAAGCTGCTAGCAGTCAATCATGTGATAGGAGCGATCACAAAGAAAATGATGAAGTAATCTGATGTCTTATTCCTACCTCAGCTGAACAGGGCAGAGTTTGAGGACATGGAAGATGAGACCAGAGTTCAGTACGAAGGCTTCAGACCAGGAATGTACGTCAGATTAGAAATCTCCTCTCTTCCCTGTGAGTTTGTCACCAACTTTGATCCTCACTACCCTATCATCCTCGGAGGCCTGGGCTCCAGCGAAGGCAACGTAGGATACCTGCAGGTAAGTGTAGTGATGTCATTGATCTGCACTCACTGATAGTAACTGTGGATGCGCTGTGAGGTTGTTGATGTTTTAACCATTGGGTAGACTTTAAATTAAGTCTGTTTTATTTGCTCAGTTGTGTTGTCTGCTTAGTGTAGGCTAGTGGGAGCTGTCATTCAAACTGTACAGAGATGTCAGGAAGGAGGAACTACTCCAGGCAGTAATCCTGGTGTAATAAAGGAATAATAAAGATGTTGTATTATATGTCAGTGGCTCTTATATTGTGCACTGTGCCAATTGTGCAGAGGATGTGGCTGCATGGCACATCCAGAGCTCACATGGAATACACTACTACACATACTGTATATCATCAGCAAGTGTCAATCAACAGTGTTTTACTGGTGCTGACAGAGTCAGATTCTAAATTAGGTTCATGCATTGCTCAATCAATAGGTAAAGTCATTTTAACCAACAGCTGCACTGTCACCTCCTTCTCACCACTGTAAAAAATGGCTACAGGTGGACCGGTGTGTGTCTAACCAGCATTAACCAAGCACTGTTCATTGAAAACATTTTTACACAAGAATAAGAATTTAAAAAGTCAGCAGCTTAGAAAGGATTAGCAGCCTCACTTTGACTTGCTCCCTGAAGACACATCAAAATGAACTAGATATAGACAACATGCCAAACGTTTCTGTTTATTACTGTTATTTAGTAGTCACTAAATAACATGGATTATTGTGATTCCATGTGAAATTTTAGGACCCCCAGAGGACCCCCATCCACTATTCATTTATGTTCCAACCTCCTCTTCTTCATTTTTAGCCTTTTTGAAAAAGTTACATATTTGCTGGACATATTTTTATCATTTTTTCTTTTCTTTTTGTTATCACCAGTGTTGTTCATTTTTCACAAACACTCACTGGTACAAGCTAACCACAGTGCGTTGTGGCCTGCTTACCAATCATCACTTGCCCAGCCATCAAAATGACAAATAAAACAGCCAATCAACTACTTTTATATTATTCTGATTGGATAATGCTGCTGTGGGTTGAAAACCGTGTAATTGTCCATATTTCTGACTTACTATGGACATATTATGGACACTGGGCTCAAGCAGCCCGACAAAAAATATCTAACATCATTGAGGGCCCCTGTCTGCTCAAATTGTCTGTATGGTAAATCTGACCATGACCTGGACAGGGATTGTTGTTTCCATTCAGAGGAATGAAGGGATGCTTGTGTCAACTTTATTACAGTGTTTTAATACTGTGCGTGTGTGTGTGTGTGTGTGTGTGTGTGTGTGTGTGTGTGTGTGTGTGTGTGTGTGTGTGTGTGTGTGTGTGTGTGTGTGTGTGTGTGTGTGTGTGTGTGTGTGTGTGTGTGTGTGTGTGTGTGTGTGTGTGTGTGTGTGTGTGTGTGTGTGTGTGTGTGTGCACTGTCTGTCCTGTCATGAGAAATAAAGTAACATTTCCTGTTTTTCTGTGTTACAGTGAGCTCATATCTAATTCTGTTGTGTGTGTGTGTGTGTGCTCGTCAGATGCGACTGAAGAAACACCGCTGGCACAATCGCATCCTGAAGACTCGGGACCCCCTCATCCTGTCCTTAGGCTGGCGTCGCTTCCAGACCATGCCCCTGTACCACATCGAGGACCACAACGGACGCCACCGCCTGCTCAAATACACACCGCAGCACATGCACTGTGGAGCCTCCATCTGGGGTAAGACACACTGACAGGACACTGCACTGCACAGTCAGGAAGTTTTCTTTCTGGTTGTAGTGGCTGTGTTAAATGTACCCAATCACCTGGTTCAGATCAATAGTGATAGTATGAGTTTCCAAAGGTTTATAAGGACATTTCATTTATACTTCCATGCTATAGAACAGGGATGACAAACATGCGGCCCGTGGGCCAAAACCGGCCTGACTTTCCTTCCTGTCTTCTTTTCCTTCCTACCCTCCTCCCTTTCTTAATTCCCTCCTTCCTTGTTTCCTTCCTGTCTTCTTTTCTTTCCTTCCTTTCCCCTTTCCCTTCCTCCTTTCCTTCCTTCTTAATCCTTGTTCCTTCCTTCCTCCCTTTCATCCTTTCTTCTTTCCTTCCCTACTTCTTTCCTTCCGTCATTCCTTCCTTCCTTTCATCTTTCCTTCCTGTCTTCTTTCCCTTCCTTCCTAATCCCTTTTCCTTCTGTCATTCCTTCCTTCATTCCTTCCTTCCATCTGTCCTTCCTCCGTTTCTTCCATTCGCCTTTCCTTCCCTCCTTCTTTCCTTCCTATCATCTTTCCCTTTTTTCTATCCTTCCTTCCTTATTTCCTTCCTTCCTTCCTCCCTTTCTTCCTTCCATCTTTTTAATGGTCCAGCCCGCATGAGATCAAATTGGACTGTATGTGGCCCTTGAACAAAAAAGACTTTGACCCCCCTGCTATAGAACAAAGCCCCTCTATATTATGTTACTGCTGCATATTGTGCTTATCTTTATACCAATACTGCAATATACTTTTGCTTTGATGCTCTGTTTTTACAGCAGCTTCAACATAGAACATATACAAAGATATTGTGTCAGAAAGAGGCGCCACTCTGAATGAACATAGTCTTCACTTGTAAATACACTGATATATGTTATATGCTAAAATAGTTGATTCAATAATAAGACCACGATTAGAGCACTTCTCACATCAGGCTGCCATTGTTGTTACTCTCAGCTATGAGGACAATCACAGCAAAATAATCAGATAATGCTTTTAAAACCCACCTGACACTCAAGTGCAGTATTGTGGAACATACATGCTACTGCTGCTCCTTACTATTTATACATCCATATATTTATTTATCTCTCATTTCTTTCTTCATGACTTTGGTGCAGAAGTAATTTATAATGATAAGAATAAAGAATAATAACTATTATTCACTCTCTTTCTCTCTTTTTCTCTGAAGGTCCCATCACACCACAGGGCACCGGCTTCCTGGCTGTGCAGTCAGTAGCAGGAACTAAAGTAAGCTTTGTTCAATCTAGATACTACACTGTACTGTATGATGTTGCTTCAGATTATGTAATGAGGTATAAGAGTCATAAAATTACAGTTTTAACAAAGGTTAGACCATTGCCAGTTTTGGTCATTGTTTTAAAATGTGAATTCTCATGTGATTCCATTTCATAATAACTCATAGAGCTTGTGACTCATTAATCCCTGTTTTCTGTCTGCAGGCTAGTTTCCGTATTGCAGCCACAGGAGTCGTCCTGGACCTGGACAAGTCAGTGACTATAGTGAAGAAGCTCAAACTCATCGGTTACCCCTATAAGATCTTTAAGAACACCAGCTTCATTAAGGTAGACATTTGATCTATTTTTATCTTTTAACTGTTTGGAAATCTCTTCATCGCCTTCTGCTTATTGTTGTAGTCAGTTTTTTTGTACTGCATTTTCTTGTTACTTTCTATCAGTGAAAGTATATTTAGAAATAAAAATTCTATTAAAATCATCTGAAAGTGATCATGTTCATGTTCACAGGGCATGTTCAACACCATGCTGGAAGTGGCCAAATTTGAAGGCGCCTCTGTAAGAACAGTGTCAGGGGTCAGAGGTCAGATCAAGAAGGCTCTGTCGACACCTACAGGAGCTTACAGAGCAACGTTTGAGGACCGGCTGCTCATGAGTGGTCAGTTTGTGTTTTACTTGTTGTTATTGTGTTATTATTTTACTCATATGTTTTAATGGTTTTTCTATTGTCATGCATGTTGTTAAAAAGTCTTAAAATATCATTGTTAACACGTTTTTAAAGGACAATTTCCAGGTTGTATTTATTTTCTAGTCACAATGCAACCAAGGGTGTAAGTACTAATTAGACAATAAAGAATATCTTGTGCACAACTGTGTCTCATACCAAGCTGTTGATGTGTTCTGTGCTCTGTAGATATTGTGTTCCTGCGCTCCTGGTATCCACTCACTGTTCCTCAGTTCTACAACCCCGTCACCTCTCTGCTGCTGCCTGTCGGACAGAAGGACGGCTGGGAGGGCATGAGGACCCTGGGCCAGATTAAACATGACCTGGGCATCCGCAACAAGCCCAACGCTGACTCTTTGTACAAGGTAGGACGTCTGATAATAGAAGAAGGGTTCAATGCAAATGCTAATGCGGCACTTTCTAAAGGGCTCGATGTGAAAAAAAGTGAAACTGGTAGAGGTAAAATGTGTAGCAAGTTAATGATATACAGCCAGATGTGTGCCTGTGGGAGCTGTGCTACCTACCAGGGTCCCTGAGGGGGAACTGCTGATAGACTGGCTACAAAAATGTGACTCTACCTGTACAGAAAACCACATTCAAGTTATTTCACTTGTTGAATACTGCCATAGTGGGTTTTTCTTCTTCTGCTGCTGTATGAGAAAGGATGAGCTCAGAGAGGAAAGAGTACTGGATATGTTAATTGTTAAGTCTAGAATTTGTTTTAAATATAAATGATATGAATATGATAAAATATGGGCTAAAGAGGTCAAATTTATTAACTAGAAAAAAGGAATAAATACCACTAAATCTGTCTGAGCTGAGGCACAACTGGAACACAATCTAACTGCAGTAGTCGTTTCAATTGCATTTTTTAAAAGTCATTATTAGTTAAAGATCCACTTCAGTTTTACAGCAGTCTCCACCAGCTTTATGAGCCTAACTGTGACCCAAATGCTCTCCCCTCCTGTCAATCATAAACAAATGAATAAAGATTTTATCACAAAAAAAAAATTTAACTACATTGAGCTATAGTGAGTACGCATCAGTATTGTGGCTGAACACATGCATTGTGACAATTCTGCTTTCGCCACACTGCTGGTGTAAACAAGATAAAGATCCAGCACCAGGTTTGTCCAGATGTGTCTAACGTTAGACACTCATTGACTGAATATTGATCATTTTAATAAGGAAAGAAATATAGTAGCAAAAAATCCATTTCAAATCCATCAAAAATCTCAACTCATGAACAATTAAAGACAATGTTTTGGGAAAAGAAACAAAAGGAAATCAGAAATGTAAGACTTAAAATAGATGCTGGTATGAGTGTTTGATTGGCTCAGTGTGTCTGTGTGTGCTTGACTGTAAAACTAAAGCTGAATTTGGACTGATCAGTATTTCACACATTAACCCTAAATCCTGAGTTAACGTATGCATTTCCATCCTTTTCCCTTCCAGCCGGTGGTCCGGGCACAGAGGCGCTTCAACACCCTCCACATCCCCAAGGAGCTGCAGAAGGCTCTGCCCTTCAAAAGCAAACCCAAACAACAACAGGCCCAAGGAAAGACCCCCAGAGACCTGCAGAGGCCCAGCGTGATCAGAGAGCCCCACGAGAGGAAGGTGAGCAAAACCCTGACTCTACAGTCTCATCAGTGCAGATCACTGATTCATACTGATCTCACTACAGAAACAGAATGTGTGTTCAGTAAACAAGACCAGCTGTTTAAGAACTTTACCTTGAGCTACACCTCGCTGCTGAACATGGCTTTGTCTGTAACGCGTTGCATTTCTCGTCCCATTCCTTCAGGTGGCCGCCCTGATCCAAGCTCTGAGCGCCGTTCACAACTTCAAGAAGAATAAGGCCCACACGGCTCAGCACGCCAAACACAAGGACTTCCTGCAGGAGAAGGAGAAACAGGAGGAGGCCAAGCTGAAGAGACAGAAGGAGGCACGTAAAAAACTGTACCGTGTCATGGGCCAGAAGGACCAGAAGAATCAGAGGTCCAGTCTGAAGGGGGCAGCACAGGACGACTAACTCACTGTATCTGGACTCATGAGGCAGACCTCTGTGGACTCACTGAGACACTGGGTCTGCTCTTTGAACTGTTAGCATGTGTTTTTATTTTCTTGTATTTTTTTCTAAACATGTTGAAAATCACCTGTAAAGCCTATGTGGATTTTGGATTTTGTTTTAATAAAACAGTAATTATGACCATTTGATGCTTAAAGCTGCCTCTCACTCTATTAGTGATTATGTTGAATTGTTGGAGTTCATTCTCTCTATTTTCTCTCTTTGGAGGTTAAAGCATGCTTTTATTTAACCTTCCTCTCCTGAATCAAAAATGTTCATAGAATTTTGGCCTCATGCATCACTCACCCTAACTAACCCTAACCCTGTCTCCACAATTCCTGTTTTTGGTAAGTGTGAGTGAGAACTGACTGCTCTCGTCATGTCATGAAGGTATTATGCCAAGTCACTAATCAGAGAGAGTCTCCTAACTATAAGTGATATTTCAAAATAGGATGCTGAGGATGGTACAGTAATAAAGTAATGGAGTGTTTCCTGTAGTAGTAAACAAAAAGCCCAAAGTGTAACTTATCAATGCAGGTGAAACACTTATTACTTCAGTATGAATAGTATGTGCAGCTGCACCCATCTACACAGCTATTTTCTTACCACATCATTTTCTTCACAGTACAGGTAATTCTCTTGTGTGGATTCTGACACACACACACACACACACACACACACACACACACACACACACACACACACACAAAACAACGTCTACTGTGTTGTAAGTGTGGAATCTCACTGAAAAAAAAAACTTACTAAGAGCTGTCATAAGGGTAACATTGGAACAATAACGCTGTCATAAGGGTAACATTGAAACAATAACGCTGTCATAAGGGTAATATTAAATATTAACGCTGTCATAGGGGTAATATTGAAATATTAATGCTGTCATAAGGGTAATATTGAAACAATAACGCTGTCATAAGGGTAACATTGAAACAATAAAGCTGTCATAAGGGTAATATTGAAATATTAATGCTGTCATAAGGGTAATATTGAAATATTAACGCTGTCATAAGGGTAACATTGAAACAATAACGCTGGCATAAGGGTAATATTGAAACATTAATGCTGTCATAAGGGTAATATTGAAATATTAACGCTGTCATAAGGTTAATATATTGAAACAATAACGCTGTCATAAGGGTAATATTGAAATATTAACGCTGTCATAAGGGTAATATTGAAACAATAACGCTGTCATAAGGGTAATATTGAAATATTAACTTTGTCATAAGGGTAATATTGAAATATTAACGCTGTCATAAGGGTAATATTGAAACAATAACGCTGTCATAAGGGTAATATTGAAATATTAACGCTGTCATAAGGGTAATATTGAAACAATAACGCTGTCTTGAGGGTAATATTGAAACAATAACGCTGTCATAAGGGTAATATTGAAATATTAACGCTGTCATAAGGGTAATATTGAAACAATAACGCTGTCATAAGGGTAATATTGAAACATTAATGCTGTCATAAGGGTAATATTGAAACAATAACGCTGTCATAAGGGTAATATTGAAATATTAACTTTGTCATAAGGGTAATATTGAAACAATAACGCTGTCATAAGGGTAATATTGAAATATTAACGCTGTCATAAGGGTAATATTGAAACAATAACGCTGTCATAAGGGTAATATTGAAACATTAACGCCGTTTTAAGGGAAACACATGAATCCGAATTTTGTCTGCGATAGTGGCGGTGGTTTTATTCTGAAGGTGTCAGGCCGGAAGTGTAGCTGTCGCCAGTGGCGGAGCACAAACTACATGAGCCGGCTGGTAGCAAAGGTCTGCCCTGCAACATTAACCGTTTAGTTTACAGGCGGGCCGTGAGGCTGTTGTCAACGCGGACCCTTCACAACATGTCTCCAACTAACGTCATTCATCAGTTCTCTTCACAAGCGGGTAAATATATCTGCTCTCCCACCGTTTACTGTTAGCTGTTAGCTTTAAGTTAACCTAATGAGTCCACACTCATTGATCTGACTGCAGTCCACTTGTTACACCACATGTCTCTCTCCGCGTGTGTGTGTGTGTGTGTGTGTGTGTGTGTGTGTGTGTGTGTGTGTGTGTGTGTGTGTGTGTGTGTGTGTGTGTGTGTGAGACAAGTTATACTCGTTAACTAGTGTTATTACATGTAACCGGATGTGACATTTTGTGTGAGTTTAACAGATACAACAATACATATATATGTATTCAATATGACAGAACAGTTCATAAAGTTAAACATGTATGTTGACACCCTGACAGTTCAGTGTGAGCCCGCAGCAGCAGCACCCAGCTGCTAACCCACTGACAATCACTGTCCACATCTGGAGATTGATTTGCATTTATTAGTGATACCACAGCTGTATGGTTCTGTTCTGCATTCAGCATGGTCCATGCTCTGGCTCTACCAACCATCACTATGAATGATAAGGATCACAACAAAGCTGTGCTCAATCACAACTTCACAACTACTGAGTCTTTTTTGATGATTCCATCATTGCTGTTGATTTTTGTGTTTGTCATACAGTCAGTTTATCACACCTAGTGTCACTTCACATCAGAATGTGAGTAGAGCTGCAATGATTAGTTGATTAATCGATTAGTTGTCGACTCTTATATTACTCGCCAACTGTTTTGATAACCGATTAATCACTTGAAGTCATTCTTTGAGGAAGTCGTTTCTGAATTTTCGTAAACTGAATGTATATGTTTGGGTTATGGACTGTTGACCAGGACATTTTCTGACATGTTATAGCACGAAATCCTACAAATGAATCAAGAAATGAATCATCGGATTAGTCAGTAATGAAAGTATTTGTTATGTGAGTGTGTCACTGTGAGCTGATGCAACAGTTGATCAAATGAAAGCAGCAGCACTATTGTGTGTCTCCATCTGCAGTCTGTGGTTTGAGGGATGTATAATAAATCAGTTGGGCAGATGTATCAGGTGATGTTAGTTTATCACAGATGTATTGATGTATTGTTGTACACATCAGCTGATAAGTAAGAAGATATTACTGTACAGAAATGCCAAAGATATGTTTAAGTTCTTTACAGAAACAGTGTCTCTGTTACATAATTGGTCCAACAGCAGCACTGACAAGTTCTCTTCATAACTTGGTCACATTTTTTTAATAACCAAATTTAAAGCATCCTATCAAAAGTGCAAGAAAATGAATATCAGTCAATATATTGTTATTTATATTACAACAGAGTCCATTTAGTAGATGTTCTGGAGCTGTTACACATTACCACATTATCTTCCCCACTTGGTGGATATTGCCAATTTGTTATAGAGTTGTTGATGTTCAAGTTTCAAACTAACTTCTATTCTTGACTTTGGCAAAATGAACTCACCACAAAGTCCATTCAGTAGCAGATCTGGAGCTTTTGATCACGTCAGATGACTTTTAATCACATGACATGACTTTGCAACTGGGAAAACTTAATCTGCTAATTATCATGTAGTACTAAATTGAACTTATATGTAACTTTATTATTTATTTTCAACTTAAAGTATGAATGACAAGTGCTGTAAAATGGGTCTGTTACTTATTCTTGATATTTTTTTCCCCCCCAGAATGCAGTTGCCCATTGGAGTTGGAGCTGCGAGCACTGCTGCAGCAAAGGATTATGGTCCTGGATGGGGGTATGGGAACCATGATCCAGCGGCAGAAGCTTGAGGAGGAACATTTCAGGGCGGACGAGTTTAAAGAGCATCATCTGTCACTGAAGGGAAACAACGACCTGCTCAGTATCACACAGCCTGAAGTCATCTACAACATACACAAGGTACTTCATCTAGTGGAGGAAACTAAACACATACACCAAGTTTAGTGGGTAAAGTCTTTGTTAAAGGACGGGTGCACCATTTTTCTAATGTGTCTTAAAACAGCAGTCATAGCAGGTGTCCATATGAACAGTAAAAGAGGCTACTAAATAGTTTCATTCTAATGATTTACAACACCATTAATACTTAAGAAATGTCTTAGCTAGTAAACACTAAACTTCACTGCCAATCCTGTGTGAATGTCTTTTTTTCTGCATATCTGGATAAATAAGTGTGTTTTAGAATTGGTAGTATTCATGCAATTTACAGCAAAAAGAGAAATATATGATGATGAGAAATTGAATAACATTTAAAAATGATTAAAAAATACCCTATTTTAGCCATAATGGTTATAAGTATCACTACCCACCTTCAAGCCCTCTTTGGAACACTATAACAAGTAATTCCTTGAGGATACAGCTCCGGAACAATATGATTGGATAAGATCAACATCTGTTGTAACAACTGCAATTCAGACAAATGGAGGACAGAAGCGAGCAAACCTTAAAGACAGCGTTTAATTCCAAGATGCTGACTGAGTTCTGGATTTCAGTTGACTTTCTCAGCACTGACACATTAAATATCACATCGCAACTAAATGTGGAAGATGATCTCTGAGCAGCTGTCTCCTAAATTAAACCCAGAATGGACTGCTGTGTTCCATGCATAGTGCCCACCCATCTCATGAGGAGAGTTTAACACTAAGAACCGATATTAAATGACTTAATCACATGGTTTTGTTGAGTATTCGATTGTAATTGGTCAATTACGACATTCTATTCTATTATACATTCTACCATTACTTTGAATAACAGAATGTTGTAATGGATGCAGACACTGCAGGATCACATCCAACAACCAATCCAGCAACAGGGGGGGGTTTAGATATTTAATAAACCAGCACAAAGCCCTCATCTCAGCCCTCAGGTGTTCAGAGCTGCTGTCTCCAAAATAAAAAAACACATTATCCCTTACATATCAAATAATAATACTGCTGTTGTGTTTGGATAGACTTACTAGTGTGTGTGCGTGCAGAGTGTGTGTATCCAGGGATAGTGGGGGTTGCAAGTGTCTGGAACCATGATTCTGGGGTTCAGGGAACCCCTGATTCAGTCTAATTGGTCTTGGTTTGGTAATAATGATAATAGTAACTTTATTTATATAGCACCTTTCAAGAAAGAAGAAATGCTTTAACCCATTGTGAGTCTGCTCAACCATTTGGTAGAGGTCTGTAAAACATCATTTCTAGGGTCAATAAGAAAAAAAAATCCATGTTTTATGTTTTCATGGCCCCAAAGAGGTAGGAAAAGTAAAGAAATAATTTTTTAAATACCATTTAACAACATTTTCTTGGTGTAACCTACAAAAGGGTTAAGAAAGTGCTTTACAACCAAATAAATGACATACACCAAATTCCAATACCAAAAAGGGGAAAAAATAGAAACATTAATGTAATATAAGATGATGAATTAAAACATTGTTTTAAATAATTGTAAAATAGTAAAAAAAAAAAAATAATGAATGGTAAAAGTAGCTAAAAAATAATAGAATATAGAATGAAGTAAAATAGAAACATTTTAAAAGAAGTTTATTATGGTGCAACAGGTTTTAATATAGTGATATGTAAATGAACAGCTGTGACAAACCTCTGTTCACCTGAAACACATTTACTCAGTTACTTTTAAAGCTGTTGAGACATGAAGTTATTTTTAGTTTCACTGTTGTGATTTGGTTCTGTTTGTCTTTGTCTCTGCTGGCAATCCAATGCAAATAAAGAGGTATAACCTTTGCTCTGCTTTGTGTTTAAAGGAGTACCTGCTGGCCGGTGCTGACATCATAGAGACCAACACATTCAGCAGCACCTCCATCGCTCAAGCAGACTATGGATTGGAACATATGGTATGATGTGATGATGACACTGCTACACCACTGTGGTAGTAGAAACAAAGGTCAAGTACACAGACTGGTGTTAACTCATTAACCCAATGAACCACTTCTTCCCATATTTACTCATTTCTATGGACAGCTGCACACTCTGCTGTGACCTCGCTGTTATCTTTACACTAGGCAGATATGGCTGAAGCACAGACTCTCTCCAAACAGTTGTGATAAACCTTAATGAAGGAACAGAGCAGATCTATGTTTCTGCTGTTTGCACTGCAGTAATACAACAGAGTGACTCTAGATGTTATTATAAAGTCTGACTGAACAGAACTGCTTACTCACTGTCATTGGAAAAAGATTCCTTTAGCAAACACTTGGGGAAGATTTTGATAGCTGACAGCCTATATATTAAGAAATCATTATATTCAAAGTGGTGAATTTGACCTTTCAGCATTCACCATTAGTGCATGTTAATTACAATATAAACTAAATGAATCCTGAGGTTAAATCATGAAATAATTGCAGTTTTGTTTTCAAGTTTAATTTGAACAACATGTGCCTGAAAAGTCAATTTCAAATTTAATTTCATTCCATTTATGGTTAAAAGTATGGTCAAATGTATTTTCCAGTTGTGTTTTTATTTATTTAGTCTTTTATTTTGAAAGCAATTTTCTAATTTTCAGGAATATAATTTTGAAAAATAAAAATGTAACATTGGATTTCACAATTTACATTTTTGTTACACGTAAATTACACACACACACGCACACATGGAAAAATGTTCAGTTTTATTAAGTATTTGAATTTTTAGTCAGCCACAAACTTCCATATAATGGGTTCATATCCTTTAATTACGACTATTTTAAATCATGACTTTGTATTCAGGCTCATTCATTCATTCATTTTAGATTGATATGTTTTCTTTTCTTATACTATTTTTTGTCGCTGTCTTTTAAGTGAAACAATATTAGAATTGTTCTTTTGTATGAAAGTACATAATGAAAAATGACTAATAAAGAAATCTGAAACTGTGTGTGTGTGTGTGTGTGTGTGTGTGTGTGTGTGCGCGCGCAGGCTTATCGCCTCAACAAGGTATCAGCGGAGCTGGCGAGGAGGGCAGCCGATGATGTCACCAAACAAACTGGTTAGTTCATTAGTAGCATCACAGCAGCATATCAGGTACATAGATGTATAGCCCCTCTTGTGTGTGACTGTGGGGGGTTTCTTCATGTATGTAACACTGTTCTCTGTGTGTGTGTGTGTGTGTGTTGTCAGGTTGTAAACGCTATGTGGCCGGGGCAGTGGGTCCTACCAATAAAACTCTGTCTGTGTCACCGTCTGTGGAGAGACCTGACTTCAGGAACACCAGTAAGATCACATTCCACATTTTTAAACAGTCTCTGTGCTTCATTAGGAAATAAGCACTGAACTATGTGAGGGAATAGTGATTGACTTAACAGGGAAATGTACACAAAACATTTCACATTTGAGATAAGTTGTGTACAGAGTTGACAGTTTGAGGCCATTAAGTGAGGTTTTATCTACTGGGGGATTCAACCTCTGGAGGCCAAGAATATCTCAGGCAAACTTGTACGTGATTGGGCCAGTAGTTGAGGTAAAGACACACAGAACAGACACTTGTCAGTCAAAAAAACGATGGTCCTACATCTCACTGTGAGACTCAATGAGAAACAATGCACGCTTTTGTGTCAATATCAATCAGTGTTTATATATTTGTGTGTGTGTGTGTGTGTGTGTGTGTGTGTGTGTGTCTTCCACAGCCTTTGACGAGATGGTAGAAGCCTACTCGGAGCAGGTCAGAGGTTTATTAGATGGAGGAGCGGACGTCCTCTTGGTTGAAACCATCTTCGACACTGCCAACGCTAAGGTAGCTCTCATCTGGTGTCAGTTTACCTCAAATGATTGATAGTCTTCTTCTAGTAAATACTTGAATCATTGCTCAGATTCCTGGGGACTACACGATGATGATATATTGTGTGGTAGTACAGCTGGATGGTTTCAATTTGAGTTGAATGTTCTAATGATAACATTGCTATATCTACTCAGATTATTGTCTTCTTACAAATGATAATATACGATGCATTTTTCTCTATTCTCTATCAAATACAGTATATAATATATGTAACCTCAGTCACTATCTCATGTTTTTTCTCTGCAGGCTGCCTTATTTGCCATTGACCTGCTCTTTGAAAAGAGCTATGAAAGGAGACCTATATTTGTAGGTTTATTATTCATGGGGTGTGGGGGTGTAAAAACTACATTTTTTCTTACACTGAAATGTATCAACATATGGCTCAGAAAATACCTATGAAGTTTTGGGCCAAAAAAGATGAAGAAATACCGTATTTACACGTTGCTCTTGTTCTCTTCTCCCACTCGTCGTATAGATCTCAGGGACCATAGTTGACCGCAGTGGAAGAACTCTGTCCGGTCAGACAGGAGAGGCGTTTGTAGTGAGTGTATCACACGCTAAACCACTATGGTAAGTTACTGTAGATTCCACACAACTACTATCACCATCACAAATCAATGTTGTAATACAAGAGCCCTGACAATAACGTAACCGTGTTCCACTACTGGTCAGACCTGTAGTTTGCTTACTGGTTTCGTGCCTCTCTGTGTGTCGCAGTATTGGTCTAAACTGTGCCTTGGGGGCCCCGGAGATGAGGCCCTTCATTGAGGCCATTGGAAAAAGTACCACAGCTTTCATTATCTGTTATCCCAATGCAGGTAAGTTACACTCACTAATAACAGCTACATCTTCAACACTGTACAGCTTACATTATAGTAGAAATCTTACTGTTAACAACCCACATTTTACAATCAAATATTCACTTTTATACAAAGGTTTGAATTCCTATGCTCAAACTGTTAATTAGAATGACTAACAACAGCAGGTGAACTGAAGGTATGGAGGCCTGAAAGTGCCAAAACAGTCATTCTTAACCTTTTAGGTGTTTGATTAAAAATCTAGTAATAAATCAATAATTGAAAATGATGATTCATTTGATTTGTACTTAAATGATGCGTAAATGATCAATATATTTTTACACTTGTGAGGGGTCAGACCTCATAGCTGGCCAATAAGAAGTGAACATTTTATTTTAGCTATCTCACTACACACATCTCACAAAAAACCTCAAAATTAAAGTGATGGAAATAAAAGTAGATTTTTCTATTTTCTATTATTATTTGACCATTTTTAACCAATTTAACTATCTTTACATAATAATCTTTCATTTATAACTAAGATTACTAATGTATCAGTTAAATGCAAATATAATTATTTAATTTAAACAGCTTTTAAAAAATGTATTAATTCCTTTAACTTAGATACTGTCTGTAAAGTTCTATAACAGGTGAGGTGACACTCTGTAACTGACCTCAGTATGTACACATTACAACATGAGTCCACATTAAAGGCCTGATTTACTTTAAATTTCTGTATACTGTATAATGGTAACCTATTTTTGAATAAAGTGGAACATAATACATTTAATATTCAGGCATAAACATGTAGCAGGGACAGAGTATTAGAATATTAGATATAGTTTTTATATGGTCTTTGGAATGGAGAAGTGGGCCTTACATTTGCTTGATTTGACCCTCCCGATCTTTCTAAGCAGATGTAGCACACACAGACCTTTAGCCCAGTTCAGGTTGCATCATACAAGGCCAGCCAGGATAATGTCATGATGTTATGATCTCTGTGTTCTCTTTCTGTCAGGTCTTCCCAACACATTTGGAGATTATGACGAAACTCCAGCAGTAACAGCCTCCAATTTAAAGGTTCTGTTTTCTTTTCTCTTTTCTTCTCGTCTCACATTTATTTATTTTTTTAGAAATAATGTTATCAACTATAATGATGACCATGACAAAATGTCAGGATATGTCATGCCCTCTCTCTTGGTCTATTCTCATGTTTTACATCACTCTTTACTGTCAAAACTACCCAATAAATATAAAAAAAATGCCATAAAAGCAGTTTTGGGTTCAAATGAGAGACAATACACCCCAAAAAAGCAATATAGTTATATATGATGAAGTTAGCCTAGCTTAGCATAAAGACTGGAAGCAGGGGGAAACAGCTAGCCTGATTCTGTCTAAAACTACCCCAAACCAACACCACCTAAAGCTCATTAGATTAACATGTATCTTGTTTAGTCCAGAGGTGTAAAACTGTTGTAGTAGCAGTGAGAGGTAAGAGATAAGACTGTATTGATCCCTGAGGGGGATACTGAACTTCTTACATTAAATACATACATACATTAAAAATACACTGGAGAGATGCCATTAAAAGGCTAAAATACATTATACGTTACAATATCACACACCATATGAGGGAATTATGCAAATATTAGTGCAAAAGTGCAACTCTGGTGTATATAGGTATAGGTACAAATATAAGTTATTATTTACACAATATAAATGAAAGATAATACTGTGATATAGCATTATATATAATAATATAAAAGCACAATAATAACATTAGTGGTGACACAACACAAGGTGCATGTATATTGTTATTAAGTGTTTGTTAGAATGTGCAACATTAAGTCAAATACTGCTCAACAGGAAGTTGTGAGTTGGGGGCTTCTCATATTTGACCAAAACAAGCAAAAAATGTTGTAGTATGTAAAATGTTTAAATTATTTACATGAATTAGTCACTTTGAATCATTTTAAACTAATGTTGGACTTCATACAGTTTTTCCCCTCAGTCTTAATGTGTGTTTTCTTTTTTTTTCTTTTTTGCTTCATAGAACACAATGTCTTTGTTTTTGCCAGACCTCCTGAGAAAAGGAGAGAATCCTGCTTAAATTCAGTTAGAATTAATTTAGCCAAGTAACCCGAGCTGAGCCTAGCTGCCTCATTGCTGCAGCTAAGTTTTAACTTCCTCCTTCTGTCTGCAGGAGTTTGCTACGGACGGACTAGTGAATATTGTGGGAGGCTGTTGCGGGACCACTCCAGAACACATCAGGTCAGTGTCGTGTCTCTCACAAGTGGAAAAAGAATGTTTTTATTATGTTTCATACAATATATTAAAAAAAAAATCCCTCTCACCCTCCCTCCTCCTACAGTGCCATATGTGAAGCAGTCAAACACTGCCAGCCAAGAGTTCCTGCTGCTGATATTTATCAAGACTACTTACTGCTCTCAGGTATTAAAACCACCTGTTACAACCTGTCAAGTGTGATGTAAAGCTTGGGGATAAAAATAGTCTCAAACATCATATGAAGCTCATTGCAGTCAGTTACATTTTCAACCCTGGTTCTTGTAGTTGATGGTGCATGTACATTGATCATTGTTAATGTCAATCAGATAACTTAAGCATAAAATTCTGATTTATATTTAGGGCCTGACCGATACAGGATTTTTGGGGCCGATACTGATATTGTGGAGTAAAGAAATTCTGATATCAATATATTGGCGAATAATATCTTATGTACAGAATATATCGATTTTTTTTTTTTTTTTGCAGTGATCCTTTCAAATGTGGTTTTCAAGCACTAAGATATGATATTATACACTTTAACCATAATGTTTATTATAATTAAATTACATCAGTGCACTGAAACAGTAAACTTAATTGGGAATTTAATTATAATTATAATTTAATTATAATTAGCTATGTATAAAAACTGAACAAAAACGTTGCTATATATTGGACAAGATATTTACCGATATGATATATCCGTGATAGGTCAATATTAGCCCATAATATTGGCTGACTGATATATCAGTTGGGCTCTATTTTTATCAGAAAGAGGATTTTATTTTGATGCCTTCTGTGTAATAAGGAGGTATTTATTATGTTGTGATTAGAAGCTTTCGTGTTTTCTGTCAATGTAAAGTCAACACTTAAATCATTGATACTCAACAGAGCAGACTGTCCTCCTTTTAACAGATAGTAAAGAAAGCAGAGTCCATTCAGACTGGCAGCTCCTGTTCTCTACATTCAGAGCAGGGCCTGACTGACGCTGGACTTTTGAGGCCGATACGTACATAAAACGCACATTTTTTGCAATGTGTTTATCAAACACTTGAGATAAAGATATATAATGGAGGCTGTGATATTTTATAGTTTAACTATGACCTTTTATTGTATAAAATGACATCAGTTCCTATAAATAATAAAACACATACAACAACCACAAAAAACATGTACAACTTGAATTAAAAAAGGGATCAAATATACATAATGCTGCCTATGTAACCTATCTGATATCAGTGCATATCAGACAACACATATATATTGATAATGATATGTCTGTGATAGGCCAATATTGGCAGATAATATCGGCTGACCAATATATCAGTCCGGCTCTAATCTAGAGTGTTGGAGCTTTCATTCTGGTTTCATTCTTTTTATCGTTCCACTAGCCAATAACTAAGTGTTTGTTTCATGTAGTTTTGAATGTGTGTACTGTGTTTTCTTTGTGTTTATATGATATGTTGATGTGCTTTGTGTTACACTGCTTCACAACCAGTGGCCCTTTGGGGACAAATAGTGGTAATAATTGAATTGAATGCAGTCATACACTTCACTATGCTGCTCTCAATGTATGTTTAACTCTAATGCAGTTTTTATTTGACTCATTATTTCCAGTTGCTTTCTAATAGGCTGTATTTTTTTTGTATTTTGTTAGTTTTTAATGACTAGCAATCAAACCATTGAAGCTAACAACCCAACACCCTGCTAAGAGAGAACTCCCCCTGCGTGTAATCCCTGTTTATCTTAAATGCAGGATGCTAACATGGTGAAATATCTCTTTGATTTCCAGGTTTAGAGCCATTCAGGATCGGTCCTTACACCAACTTCGTAAACATTGGCGAGCGCTGCAACGTGGCCGGGTCACGCAAGTTCGCCAAGCTGATCATGGCCGGAAACTACGAGGTGAGACACACGGTATTCCTTACAGTCAAATGATGAGAGTAGGCGAAAGGCAAGGCACCTATTTATATGGTATGCTCTTCCCTCTGTGTTGTGTGTTGTTCAGGAGGCTCTAAGCATCGCTAAGACCCAGGTGGAGATGGGAGCGCAGGTCCTGGATATAAACATGGATGAGGGGATGCTGGAGGGGCCGACAGCCATGACGCGATTTTGTAACTACATTGCATCCGAGCCAGATATCTCAAGGGTATGAGGTTTAAAGACAGAGGAAATCTACACATACAATTCCTCAATAAGCTGTTCTATCCAGTTTACGATATATATTGGAATATTACATATATCACAGAAATACCTCTATACGACCAAAATTAGGTTATTCAGGTTCATTAGATCGCTGAAATGAGATTATAGCATGTGGGTAACTTTCACATTCAAACTTTAACTTAAACTTAACAAAACATATTCAACTGTATCTCTGGCCATGTACATTGTCGTCAAAAGCACAGGTGGTACTAGTAACATAAACACTGGCTGTGTTCTATACAAGCGTCCCAGTAAATCATGACAGTGTGGAAATGAGCCACACTGTAGTTAAATGAATTCCAGCCATCATTCATGTGTTCACACCTGTCGTATTTCATAAACGTCTGCTGTAAAAAAAAAAGGCCTGTTGTTGGAGGGAAAACAGAGGTAACGATAAAAGCACTCATGTATCAGTACTTGTTATGATGTGACGACAGTTCCACACTTATGTGATGACAACTAAGTCAATTCTAATCACTGTAGAAGGCCATGAGATATGGCTGAATGTAGAGCTAGGGTGATACATTGTCCAATATTAGGTTTAACTAGGTTTGAAGTCATTTAGAAAAAGCATGACCATTACACCGTTTTTCACTCCTAGTAAGTATCTTGAAAAAAAATCCACAAATATTTAAAGCTCTCAAATATCAACACCAGTATTAGTCATCACCTGTAGTCAAAAGCTTCTGATAAAGCTATAAAGTGATAGTTGAATTGAGGATATTTTATCAGAGTGTTTTGATAGGATAGGGAGGCTTAAGCAATGCAAACACTGAGTGACCAGTCTTTATTGTAGGTTTGGTAACACCGCAGTCATTGGTTATGATTAGTTGCCAAATCTGATTTCTGTCTGATAAGAAGCTGGTGTGTACGCCCAGCCAGTGAATACAAACTTATTTCAGAGTGTCAGAATTAAAACTTGTCTGCACTTTGACCCCAGATACAGCATTAACCATCACTTCCAGCTGGTGTTACCTTTTCCTTCATATTTCCTCCTGAAATTGTCTAATTAAGCATATGAACCTGTTAGTAATTAACAAAACTTCTCTCCTTCCCAGGTTCCTCTGTGTATCGACTCCTCTAACTTCTCAGTGATTGAAGCTGGGTTAAAATGCTGTCAGGGGAAGTGTATAGTGAACAGTATCAGTCTGAAGGAAGGGGAGGAGGAGTTCCTGCTCAGAGCTGCCACTGTGAAACGCTACGGAGCTGCTGTGGTGGTCATGGCGTTCGATGAGGAAGGACAGGTGAGAAGGCAAACACCCACACTAGTGCAGTCGCACACTCAAACACGCACATATCTTCTTGACACATGTGCCGTCCTCTCCAGGCCACAGACACAGAGCGTAAAGTGGAGATCTGCACTCGAGCCTACAAGCTGCTGGTCAGCAAGGTAGGGTTCGATCCCAACGACATCATCTTCGACCCCAACATCCTCACCATCGGCACGGGCATGGAGGAACATAACCAATACGCTGTTAACTTCATCAGGGCCACCAAGCTTATCAAGGTAATGCTCCTGTTATGTGCATTCAACCAAACAGTATGTTCACACAAAATGATCAAAATTCATTAGTTTGCTTTAAAAGCTCAACTTCCTGCCAAATATGAGGCATCCCATCCAGACATGGTTTAAGACATTTAAAAATACTCTGATTACAATAATAAACTGTCTGGGCAGAGTTTGTTTCCACATTCATCTGCTGAAGGAGCAAAGTTTCTGCCACTGTGTTACAATCACAGTCCACTGAGAATAAACGTTACAGTAAAGGAGGAGACATCTTGACTCATACGTCATTCTGCTCAGAGAAACATCACAGTGAAGTAAATAGAAGAAAAACACAAATTTTTGAGGGTTGTTTTTTTCTTTTCACACCATCAGGCTTCTCTTACTCCCAGACTTCTCCCTCAGCAATCTCATTTCTCCTACCTGAAACTAACCTCTTCATATATGGAGGTTGTTTGGAGCTCTACACAGCCTAATTGGGGTACCTGACAGGCAGGATTCAGGGCAAAAAAAAACCTGCCTTTGCATTATTCAGTATATGCATAAATTACTGGATGCCAATTATAACAGGAACTCTCATGAGCTCATTACTGCATGTTAAGCCATATTAACTGAGCATAAATAAAATGTAATGCTCTAAAAATAATAATTATCATTCTTTTAAAAAAACAACATTATTTTTCTTTTTTCCAACAACATAACAGGTTATAATACAGTCCATTAATCCATTTTTATAACGCCCCCCATTCACCCACCTCACCATCCCAGAGAATCAGAAACAAAAATAGTGCAAATATAAAAATATATAATAAGCAAACAAATAAGAAAGTAGGAAAAACACAAAACACAAAAAAGTTATTAAAAGTAATATACATACACATTTTAAACATTTAATCCATGGTAAGATAGAAAAAGTGTCACAGCTGTCCATAACCATCTATATTATGATTTGAGTAATGGGAAAGCATCATTTTCATTCTTATTAGAAATATTTTAGTATGACTTATTGTTTGAATTTTGAATCATTCCATAATACTGTGTGTGTGTGTGTGTGTGTGTGTGTGTGTGTGTGTGTGTGTGTGTGTGTGTGTGTGTGTGTGTGTGTGTGTGTAGGAGACATTACCAAGAGCCAGGGTGAGTGGAGGTCTGTCCAACCTGTCCTTCTCCTTCAGAGGAATGGAGGCTATAAGAGAAGCCATGCACGGAGCTTTTCTCTATCACGCTATCAAGGTAAACACACTGACAACACACTGTTCCATCTACAGGCTTCACTGTCATCACAGCTAATATTATACAGAATGTTAGGGAATTTGCCATAACTAATATGCACTGGGTCAAACTAGGCTTTGCCGTCATAAAAAGGCCACACCAAATGTTGGGTTTAGACAGTCTCCCCTTGAGATAGTGGTAAGCAGTGAGTCTGCTCCTTTTGGGAAAAGAGGAGGCATTCTGATAGTGTTGCTATAGCAGCCAAGGTCAGATATGTCTTTGACTGTTTTCCCTGAATGGGGTAAAGGTAACTGGAGTCAGAGGTTTGATATAGTGTTAGATGTAGGACAAAGGTCCTGAGTGAGGTCTAAGCAATGTTTTGTCTATAGACGAGTACACTACATTCTGTATATTGTAGATGTGTTGGTCTGCCCATATTTGGGCATGGCTCAACCTGTGGCTGTCTATCCCCGGAGGAGAGAAACTTCAGAATTGAAGGGAGCATCAGAACATAACATGTACTGATCATTCATTCATTTCTCCTTGATCAAGTAAATAAACCTTTTCAATACAAGACATCCTGGACTCCTGTCTACTCTCTCCATTGATGTATGGGCTGCATAATTAAAGTCATTATCATAGAACAGTCACGCAGTCTGGAAACAAAGCATGAGTTTATCCAGATGATCTAAATCACTTTATATGGAGGTCAGATGTTGCTAATAATCCATCATTTGTCTTGATTTTAAAGGTATGATGACAAGAGCTTTGAAATGAATACAATAGTCATAATAACCAGACAGACTTTTTTTTATGAATGCTAGGCATTAGAAGTAGGCAGCCTGTGTGTGGATGCTAACAGTGTCACTCTCTCAGGATGGGATGGATATGGGCATAGTGAATGCTGGGAACCTGCCAGTGTACGATGACATCGATAAAGACCTGCTGTTAATGTGTGAAAATCTGATCTGGAACAGAGACACTGAAGCTACTGACAAACTACTGAACTACGCACAGGTACACACACACACACACACACACACACATAGAATGCAGTATAGCAAACTGTAGTTGCTGTAGTTTGGTTAACACTGTTTTTATTGTTAACAGAACAACATGAAAGGAGGGAAGAAAGTGGTTCAGACAGACGAGTGGAGGGAAGGAAACGTGGAGGAGAGGCTGGAGTATGCTCTCGTCAAGGTGAGACATCTGATAGATCAGATGAGACGCAGTAATCATATAAACTGTGTTTTGCATGTGGCCTACTTACTGTGGATGTAGTCTCAAATGTTTCTATTTTACCCAGAAATGCATGTCACACATTCAATTGAACAAAATATGAAAAATATGACAAATTGATACACATTAACAGTCTCTGAAATGTCTGACTTTCTTCAGCCCTGAAATGAATCCTTCTGATATTTGACTAGTGTACTCAGAAGCATGAGGCAGAATTAGTTTAAGGCCGATCAGCTCACGTTAATGAGTAAACAAACACAGTGGGGAAGCACTGCTCTCTCTTTGTCTGGAACACATAAACCTGCAGAGACATGTTAAAGCATTAAAGCTTCATGTAGCATTCCACACCTTTATCTAGAACAATGACTGCAGAATGATGTGTTTGCTCTTTATTAGTCAGCAAAATCATACTTTCATTGCTCAAGTGAAAAAACACGTTATTTTTTACTTTTACAGAATGTCTTTTTTAACCCTTAATTGGGCGAACGACTATATTTGGTAATTCCTGTAAACATCCAGGCCTCTCTGTGAGGTTTTAGAACCATGTGGATTTTTTATACATAGACTTTTTGGTAAATGTTTTACCATAGACTGGTGAGGAACCATATATGGTAACTTCACTTACCTTAATTTGGAACATAAAAATTAAAAATGTGTTAAAAAAGTCATTTAATGCCCGCCAGTAAATGGACTGTACTTATATAGCGCCTTTCTAGTCTTTTCGACCACTCAAAACGCTTTACACTACAACTCATTCACCCACTGATGGCAGGGGCTACCACGCAGGGTGCCAACCTGCACATCAGGAGGAAGCTAACCATTTACACACATTCATACACCGTTGGCACAGCAACGGGAGCTGTGCCCAAGTGTCTTAACCCCAAATTGGGTTAAGTGTCTTGCCCAAGGACACATCGACATGTAGACTGGAGGAGCCGGGAATAGAACCGCCAATCTTCCAATTGAAGGGCGACCGATCTACCTCCTGAGCCACAGCCGCCCACAGTAACTCTCTAGGGTTGAATTAATAGCATTTACAGTATTTCAATGAGTGCCCTATAAAGGGTCAAGATCAGTTAAGGTGTGATATACAGGATTTTCCTAAAAAAAATACAATGTATACACTTTGACTCAAATAATCATTTATGACCCACTAGAAGTGTGTGATGGTGACAGAGACTCTGCACATTTTCTTGTTATGTTGCTGTGTTTGGGATGTTTCTGGACGTCAACCTTTGGGCAGTGGATGTGTAGCCTCCAGCCAATAACAGCGTGCATGTGTGAAGTCAGGAATCATAGTGTAGCAACCAGATTGCATCTCTGTCTTCTTCTCTCTCTTCTTCTCTCCTCTGCTCTCTGTCTCTGTGTCTTGGATGCATAAAGAGCAGCAGGTCTGTGTGTGTGTTGACTGAGGGCTGGGCTGAGCTACACACACACACACACACACACACACACACACACACACAGGATGAAGCTCTAAATTTGGCACTGCCGCACCTTCGTGCAGGTTTTGTGTGGAGGTGAGGGTGTGTTTATTTGTGCTTTAAAACGTAACCGCCTTCAAACAATAAAATAACATTTTATTTATCTGATTCACAGCTTTGTTCTCGCCAGCACTGCTCACTCTCCTCATTCACTCTTTAGTTCACTTGACCATCGCTCACCCCCCCCCCCCCCCCCCCCCCCCCCCTTCCCTCACACACTCTCTCTTTGTCCTCCTTTCTCCCTCTTTGTAGAGCTGGGAAGGATAAGCCAACTTTGAGCTTTCTTGTTAGTTAGTCAGCTTTTAATGTTTAGCTTTTGTATGTATTTGTATTTCTTTACTCTTAATGATTTGCTTAACTGAACTTGACCGGTCAGACCGGGTTCGGATTAGGTTAAGTTTCAATTCAACCTTTTAAAAGAACACAGTAATTTTACATATTTGATACAGAGTGTAGGTGTGTGCTTACTGAATCCCAAAAGCTCTTCATCAGAGATGTTGTTGTGGGTCGCTGTAAGCTCACTGTCCTCTGACTCTGTGTCAGTCCCAGAGTCAAACAAAGCATCATCCTCTGTTCCATCCAGTGGAAAAACAACAAAGTTAGTGAATGTTTTATTCTTCAGATCTGTGCTCATACTGTGTATCAGCCACAGCTCAATAAAAGCTGCTCATCTAAACGCTTTTACACATTACGCTTCAACATGTGCTGCTGTGAGTCGGGTCAGTTTGGTCAATAAATACTGAAACATGTCTGAAATACTTCTGATCAACACACTGAATCAACACCACCGCTGTTTATAGGATGTTATAGTTCATTAGTGTGGACGCTCAAATCATTATGGTTATAGTTATAGTTATCATTCTTAGTGTTGACGGCCTTTTACATACCTATCATCATATCCAGATCCAACCTCTCTGTATTTTACTGGTGAATAGGACACACCAGTGTATAAGATCACTTAAAAAAAAAAAAAAAGCGTTTAAGGTGCGTCTTATACACCGGCTTTTACGGTCGATGTAGTATATTTTTAGTCTGTTGTCATGTGTTCACTCCTCTTGTTTTCCTTTGTAACGCTCCATCTTTTTGTCATCAGGGAATAGAGAAGTATGTGGTGGAGGATGTGGAGGAGTGTCGGATTCAGGTTGACCGCTACACTCGACCCCTTCATATCATCGAGGGCCCCCTGATGAACGGCATGAAGGTGGTGGGAGATCTCTTTGGTGCTGGGAAGATGTTCTTACCACAGGTAGGATGAAACTGAGGCGTTCAGCTCTCAATGCTTTGATGTGTTTATCTGTGTCATCACAGCCCAGTGAGAGGATGGGAGACAGAGGTAGGCAGGGTTTTTAATTTGAAAAGTTTATTAACCCTCCTGTTATCTTCCTGTTATCTGTGCAACTTTTGTCCTTCTGGTTCAAAATGACCTGGTGAGGTTTGACTGTTTATAAAACATAAGGTATTAATGATCACCCAATCCTGTGTAAGTCCTTTTTTTGCCCATCTTCATTCGAACTTATTACCACAGTCTTTATATACACAGTCTTTGAATTATGGTCAATAGGCCTCATTTAAATAAAACTATACCTCATTTTTTCCCCTGCATCAAACCCAGCAGGATGCTAAGTTACAATGCCATGACACTATTCAATGCACCTGGTACTAAACATGTCCCCAGGCACACCTGATGGATATCTGCACTCTATTGTATTGAGTGAACTCTTCTACTTGTTGAATTTTTTCTTTTCTTTCCTTCATCTGGTCAGTTACTGCATGATGGCCAGAGTGTTACTGCTTACCAAGAGTTATAAAACCCCTTTAAAATGTCTGGCTCTGTCTGTTAAAATGATGGATCCCTCAGACAGAGGGGTCCTCTATTGAAATGTTGGTTACAGCTTTATTCAGACATGGCAGCACAGATGAAGCACAGTGATATAGTCAGCTGGTCCACAGAGGGACAGCTGTCACTGCTGCAGAATAGAGCTGAGCTGAAAAGTTGAATGATATGATGAAAGAGGAAGTGTGTTTTGTTCCCTCACAGGCTGCATCACTGATGGATCCTAAAATTGATTTTGCTTTAATGGATTTCCATCATGAGTGTGAGGTGTGCTCACATCCTCTAATAAATGTTCTCATCAGTTTCATCACAAGATGTGAATACATGGCGAGATGAAGTTGGCACCCTCATTAAATTCCTATTGGCTCTCATTCACACCTCTACAAAACGCTGCCAGGTATAAAAAGTAGCTGTTAGGAAATAGACTCCATGTCCTGACAGGCTGGAGTCTATGTGACCTACACAAACAGAATTATTCAAGATGATGAAAAATGGTAAAATGCAAAACAGCTGTTGACTCATTACAACCTGCTACATACTACTACCACACAGTGTACTGCAGCAGTCACACACAGACAGGCTTATATATGTGTCCTGATGACCAAACGTTGGGGGGAAAAGTGCTTTTTAGGGTGCTGCTTAAAACAATTAGGGCCTGATTTACTAAGATCCCAAATAGTGGGTACTAAATTGCGTGCACGGTGCAATAGATTGCGTGTTTCATGCATGTGTGCGTTTTGCAGGTGATCTACTAAGAATAACTGAGTAAATGAAAACAGGTGCAACAGGTGCAGACAGCAGTATTTAAATGAGGGTTTTGTGTCTTTATGGAGAGTTTGGACGAGCAGAAAGCTGCAAGAACAAAATGAAATGTGATCAGGTTCTAGTGGAAGAGGTTAACTAATATATTGAGTTATAACAAAAACTAATATTACCAGAGAAACCCACATATGGAGAGTATTTGTGATGAAGTCAATGCTGTTAGTAAAACCAAAAATATTCCACTCCAAAAATATTAACACAGGTGGAAAAACTCTGTCCTGTGTGTATTCTGTCATTGTGCCTCCGTCTCCTCGTTTCCATAGTAACAGCCGGTTAATACCTGTCCTTCAAAGGTATTATTTATAAACGCAGTTAGCGTCAGAAATAATACCTTCATGTTTGGTAAATCACAATGTGTGTACTAAATAACATATTTACATTTTCTCCTCCCTGTATTTTACACACTGGGGTTAAAACGTCTCATATTACATATTCATTATGGTAAACGTACTAAATGGACAGTATGTACTATCTTGCACAGTTGAAAGACGCAAACCTCAGTGCGCTGCGTTAGTAGATCAGCTTGCACATTTTTTGCGGAAGATGTCAAGTTTGCACACGTTCAATGGTTAACTCATCAGTGGAGAAAGTGCTCAGGAGTCCAGGATGTCTTGACACTGAAAATATTTATTGAAGCTCAGCCGAATATTATTAATACACCTTTTGATCCATGATGTCACCATGATTCTGAGGAAACTGTCCTCTGTGGATAGTCTTTAAACCTTCACAGCTATTACCAAGAATACTCTATGACTATAAGTGGTCATACTCATCTACAGCATATGAGATTAGCCTATTGGTTCATTATTCTACAAACAAGGAAACACAGTATCCAATCTGTGGGTTTAGGGAGTCAGACAGTCATCCTCTGACCTTGTTTACCACAGTAATGCTGCACCACTGTTATCAAAGTGACTCCTACTTTCCCCAAAACACCACAGACAGTTACCTTCACTGTCTCAAGGAGAGAAACAGAATGTCTCTCTGTCAAGATGATAGCACTGCCTTTACTGTGACCTCAAGGCCCACGCTTGACCCTAAATATGGAACATTCCCTAACACTTACATGATCATAAACTGTTTAAAAGGCTCGTCTCAGACCTTGTTTTAATTGATTGCAAATGTTTTCAGCTTCACTGTAATGTTATCAGTTTACTTACATTTATTTATCATTTTATTCTCTTCTACTTACCTACCTAATATTGTTTTGCATCTTAAATGAGGATTCCTCCTCAGCGGTCTTTTGAGGTAAAAAAAAAAAAAAAAAGGTTAATAATTAAATCCAGTAAGAAAGCCAACCTGCAAGTTGCTCTTAGAGTGCTGATATTCACCTTTTCATATATGCAAGAGGCAAGAATGCAAACCAATGATATGGGGACAGAAGAATATAATATATAAAGAGAAGAATATATAGGAATATAAGAATATATACATGTTTTAATGCCTCAGTGCCGGTAGCAGCCATAGCCAAGTACCATTAAGCTGAAATCCTATACATATGTATATAATATTTAAAAAGTCAGTGATGACATGCATGCCTTTGATTCCAAGAACAATATATAGTATATTTCTCTCTGCCATTGCTTTGTTCCTTTGCATTTGGATGACACATTTCGGTGGTCACTGGTGTATTTACACATTGTGAAACAGAAATAAAACTCAAGCCTTTGTATGTTTGCAGGTGATCAAATCAGCTCGTGTTATGAAGAAGGCGGTGGGTCACTTGATTCCTTTTATGGAGAAGGAGAGGGAGGAGATGATGGCGTTATCAGGGTCAACTGAGGAAGTGGTCAGTCTCATCTCAATATGTCATACATGAAATGTAATGTTTTGTCATAGTATAGATCTGTGTTGAACAAAGATTAGAGTGTTGCATGACAGAACAGCATTAGAATCAGTTTCAAATAATGTAAAGTCAGTTTAAAAAGGTGTGTTATAAAGAAGAATACACAGGTGGTGCAATGACAGCAAATGCACAGTCACATCTGTATCAAATCTAACATCAGGTTGTGTGAGAAGAGCTTTTCCTGCTTACCTAAATATGCGCTTTGTAGCCAAGAGAGCAACATTAAAACAAACTAAAATATCCACAGATGGAAAAAAGCCAATTTCAGCCTTTCTAATGTGTTTTTTCCTTCTCATGCAGGATCCCTACCAGGGCACCATAGTTCTGGCTACAGTGAAGGGAGATGTCCATGATATTGGCAAGAACATCGTAGGTGTGGTGCTGGGTTGCAACAACTTCAGGTAAAACTAGTTTTGAATGGTTTGTCAACTGGAAGTTTGTGCTTAGAATCATTTCCAGTGAACCATGTATGGACCAGTATTCCACAATAACAAGCAGCTCTGCTTTACTGCAATACTGGTTTCACTAGACTGTATTTACTGTAAGTTTAGGATTAGTCAAAAACAGCCTTAAAACTCACGATGACTTTGCTCTAAAGCGAGCAGTCAGAAATCAGACTCTCAGTATGATTGCACAGCAGGAGCCTCTGTGCAGACTCCTAACTTTCCACTGTGAGACACTGCCAGCATCTCATCAGCTGCTGGCCTGTGATCGAGGGTAAATGTTAGGCTGAGTGGCGCGGACACTGGTTCAGAGAATTAACCGGTTCACCTTAGATCGCCTTTTTGATCCCCTGCAGGGCACCGTGACACATTATGGAAGATAAGTGGCAGTATTGATTTGTTGCCAGGACCCGGGCACCATTCCAACACTATTACTGCCGATAGATGCCATTAATGTGTGTGTGTGTGTGTTTGTTTGTGTGCATGGGGGCGTGTGTTAGATACTTACATGTTAGCATTTATTCTTACATTGTGTAATGTTCGGGGTTTAAGCTCATTTGCAAAATGAGATTATTGATACACAGTGCTCTTAATGTGAAGGATACTGAAATACATAGAACACTAGCAGCATTAGCAGTGAGCTGTACTATATTTGAACATTCACTTTAGAAGCTTTTGCAAATATACAAAAACAACCAACAAGCGAGATCAGTGAAAGGAGAGACAGAATATAGCTGCTATTACTTTAAATAACTCAAAGCAGCAGTTTGGTCTTTTGTGAGTATTTTTGGTTGAATTGAGGATGTGTGTTGTCTTTCAGAGTGATCGACCTGGGTGTGATGGTTCCCTGTGAAAAGATCCTCAGAGAGGCCCTCAGAGAGAAAGCAGGTACTATAACACAGTAGATTACATATAGAAGGGGGTCTGAATATGAACATAATACTACTCACTAATGGTTAACAATATGATTATTATTGTACTGTCTATTATATATAACATTATATGTATTTATTATTATTATTATTATTATCATTATGACATTGTTGCTTAACATATAATTGCCATCACCATACTCATTGTTATCATTATTATTATCTTCTATTTATCTGTCTTATTATTATATACCACAGACAAACATCCTACTACACACACACACACACACACACACACACACAACATACCACACCGAACTTGTAACATCCTACTCTACATCATCTAATTTCAATCAATGAATCAGTCAGTCAGACTTTATTTATACAGCACTTTTCATACATAGTAATGTAACACAAAGTGCTTTACTTAGTTACAAAAAGAAGAAATGAATAATGACTCAATAGAAACATGAAGTGATGAAACACTATCATAACTCATGAATCTACAGTGAGGAAACACCAGAGGTAAAATCAAAATTAAAAAATGATGAATACCCAAATAAAATAAAAGGTAATAAAAGAACAAATATAATACATAAATAATAGTATAGAGTAACTGTAAAATAAAGTGAGTGAAATCAGAAATGTGAGGAGGGGTATTAAAAGGAAAACAGAGAAATAAAATAATAAAATAACTAAATGTGATGTAAATCCAGACATAAAGTTGGGTTATGAAGATGAAAACAATCAGGAAATAAAATAGAATAACAGGCTAAAACATACAATAAAAGACTGAGTTGAATAAATCAAATAAAGTTCAATTGAAAGCCAGATTAAAAAGGAAGGTCTTACATTTGCTTTTAGTAAACTGTCTTATGTTATGTCTATTCTCTGTCTGTTGTTTTTAATGTATGCGAGTTCACCATGTCTCTATGTCCTTGTTTGCCACATGACTAGAAGTCACCCACAATCTCTTACTGTCATTATTGTGGCTACCATTATATTACATAATGTATCCTGCAAAGCTCAGCAGTTTTTAGCATGCAGTATTTATTCCATTTGATTGGAACACCCATTGTTAAAAGATTAACCCCGGAGTCACTGACACATTTTATGACCCCTTTTTAGACCACATTTATTGTTCTTATAGAAAGTTGATGATATCAGTGATGGTGAGGTGTTTGTCTGCTGCAGATATCATTGGTTTGTCTGGTCTCATCACCCCCTCTCTGGAGGAGATGATCTATGTGGCCAAAGAGATGGAGAGACTGGGAATGACATTGCCACTGCTGATCGGAGGAGCCACCACATCAAAGTAATACACACACACACACACACACACACACACACAAACACACACACACATACACACACACACACACACACACACACACACACACACACACACACACACACACACACACACACACACATACACACACACCTCTCTAACACAAGGCAAAATTACACCTCACTGACCAACTAACATTGATGTGTACTAAGTAAGAGGTGTCAAACATATCTACCTCTGTAGTAATTGTCCCATTTGTTTGAAATATTTGATTCTATACATAAATGCTATGCCCCCACTGAACCCACTGCAGTGATTTTGGCTAGGTCAAATCACATCAATCACAAGTGGGAGTGTGTACAGATGGACAACTAATGACCATCTTGACTTTAGCTTGTCTCCTACTGTGTCCTGTGTGGAAGGTGGCAGTGTGGTGGAAGGTAGTGTGAGCCACTTGTGTGTTACACCTTCCTGGTGAAGCTTCTCACTGTGATGTGAAAAGAAGCAGCTGGGACATAAAGCTGTCAGAATAGTGCTTGTTGTCTAAAAGCAAAATCAACTGTATTATATTATACTATACTGAAGAAATATGTAATTAGTTACCTGCTCACATAAAAGGAAGTGATATGCTGGAGTGTTCCTTTAAGTTACTATGTGTGTGTTTGTGTTTTTTATAGAACACACACAGCAGTGAAGATCGCCCCACGCTACACTTGCCCTGTTATCCATGTTCTGGATGCCTCCAGAAGTGTGGTGGTGGTAAGAACGTCTACCTGACCTCTACCTGAACCTGTTAGGGTCTACATTATTAATGTACCAAGACTGAAAATCAACCCTCTGGTCTATAGAGAACCACTCTGTAAATCAGATGAAATGAATTGAAATGGTGGTGTTATAGTGGTTTGCAATACATGAAATGGTCTTTCTTTAATTTGTCCCATGTAGGTAAATGTGGATGAACAAAAAAAGCCAAGAGCCATTAAAAAATAATTGATCATTTTTGTCATCATAGCCTTAATTTAAAAAATGAACAGGCTACACTTAATATCCCATCAAGTAAAGTAAATGCATGATTTTTGCAAATTTATTTAAATGAATTTTTTTAAAGATAAGTGAAGCTTTAAAACAAAAGTTGAGCCAAAATGAACACTGAAACTTGTTTTTCTTGCTGTAATCATTCCTCCTGTTCAATGGATTACTTTATGTCCAGACCCTCTGTACTTTTGGGGATGTATAACCATGAATATTTAAGGAAATATGTGAATGTATGTGTATTATTATATAGCTGCATTATGTATATAGCTAATGACTAATGTAAAAAGGGTCGTTGTTATACGAAAATGCTTAAGCCTACACCTTTTTGGTCAGAAACGGCTTTATTTATTCATTTATTTTATTTTTATTTTATTTTATTTTATTTTATTTTATTTTATTTTATTTTATTTTATTTTATTTTATTTTATTTTATTTTTTTATTTTATTATTCATTTATTTTCCTTTTGGTTTGTCACTATTTCTAAGGGAGATGAAGAAAACAAGGACACATGATTATTTACTTTATTTAAACATGTGCATTTGAATTGAAAGACTGAAATAAACTAAACTAAACTAAACTACTGAGCATTAGAAGATCCCTTCATAATGCACTTACAATGGAATTGATGGAGGACTAAATCCACAGTCATCCTTCTGTGTAAACATGTATTTAAAAGTGAATATATGAGGCTAACTAACAAGGAAACAAAGTGAACTGACAGTATGATCTGCTTGAGAGATGATCCTCTGGATTTATTACAAACACTATGACAGTCAGAGCAACTGTGGCTTTGACTTCCATTTTACTGTAATTGTAACCCAGCCAAGAAAAGATAAATGAAGTGTTTATATAAGTTTATTTTACCACTGATTGAAATGTGTTTTGTGTTGCTCTGGTTGGATTAATCAAAACCTGACTGTGTGTATGTCCCGCCTGTCCCAGTGCTCCCAGCTCCTGGATGAGAACGTGAAGGAGGAGTACTTTGAAGACCTGAAAGAGGAGTATGAGGACATCAGGCAGGACCACTACGACTCCCTGAAGGTACGAGTAGCTGCTGAAAAGCCTCTGTGCACAGCTGCAGGAGGAGAAAATACAACGTTTGTAAAATGTCTTTAATTCTCCTGCAGTTACACATCTGCTTATTTTTGGTATTTAGTTTGCAGGGTGGATCATATAACAAGTTAAATTCCCTTTAGTATAAAAAAAATATCCCCTCTGCATGATTATATAGTTGTCATTAAAGCTGCAGTACATGGAAGCTGCAGGAAGAAGCTGCTGTTAATTAAAGATTTTCTAGATAAGAAGTGTTAAAAAAAAAAAACCCACAACAACCTACTTAATTAATTTGGTGTTATTCCATGTTCATATTATTGTCAACAAATCCCTTTTAAGACCCAGAATATAAATCGAGCTTTGACACATAACAATACTTGTTAACAGATCAATTCATTGTTGGTTTGGATCTGCATATGAGATTAATTGACTATAAGGAAAATATAGAAAATCAACACATGAACGTCCTTTAACATCATAATCATCTTATCTTTGCATTATGTTCCTATTACATCATTGGTATTTATTAATCCTTTTGATGTTGCTTATATTTGCTTTTATTGATCGTCAGTTCCACCATTGCTCTTTAAAACACTAATGTAGCATTTATGTATTGGAGTGTGAAGTAGTTGTAATGTTAATATACTTATTCAGTGCTTGGACTAATATTAATATTATCTTTCGGTCAAAGTGTTTAGATTTGATGTTTTTCCAAAGTAATAATGACAATAACACAACAATAATGCACTGAGTATCTTCCAAAGAGAGTATAAATATAGACATTTTATCGTGTACTAGAGCTATGAAGAGTTCTAACAGAGGCATCAGAAGAGGAACAAGTTAAATGGTTAAAGTTAAGAGTAGTGAAGCAAGGAGAGTGGTGACTCGTTGAACTCCTCCACCTGCTCATCTACTCTTCCAATGACAGTTTCGCTTCAGATTCAGAATCAGATTTATTGTCACTTCCATAATGCACACTCGGCATATCAGATCAGGGTGTTCACATTTAAAAACAGGCACATATTTGAAAAAAAACAAAAAAACACATTTAACACCTTTTTAAAACCATAAAAAAGCAGCTGAAATGTGGATTGTAGGGTAGTTTGTGTACTGATCTGTTAAGAAGACGGGTAGTTGCTGGTGCATATATATCATCTTGTGGTGTTGGGGAGAGGTACGGGGGGCAGCATATTCTGAGTTCTGATGGCTTGGGGGAAAAAACTATTTGCATCACAGCTGACCTGATTGGTTGATTGTGATTTTCTATTTGAAAGACAAATAGATACAGTTGTTCCATCAGACCCAGTTCTTCAATGTACCTATACTGATTATTAGTAAGTCAATGAGGCCGATAACTGACACTTGAAGCCTGTTGTATACTCACTCATATTAAAGATAAAGATGATGTATTACAAACTGAATGGACAGCAGGCAGTAACCTTTGAAGATGACACTGATAGCTGATATAGGAGGGACTACAGTGCTCTTATTGTGAAAGTTCAGAGTCAATGACTTTACTAAGCTATTAACTTTATGTCGTCACCCCATTAATTATGTCGGTATCTTGTGAAACTAATCCGGTTTGACCGATAATCGGTAACACACATTTCATGGGTCACTACAGGAAAACATTATAAAGAAACACATTTTCCTGTCGTTCCTATGTGAATCAAACACATCTGAACATGTGTATCTCCTCTCTTCCCATCCTACTCATCTAAATCTGTAAAACTGTATTAATGATATCAATCACTGAAAGGTCTTTAAGTTTGGTTTACACATGTTTGCATATCCATTTTAATGTAAAACATACTTATTATATCTTATTATATTATATCTTATATATCATTCATCTTGCATGTCTCTGGTTTGCCATCAGGATCGTCGTTATCTGTCTCTGTCCCAGGCCAGAGAGAAGGCTTTACATATAGACTGGCTCTCTCTGCCCCGTCCAGGTATGTATCATCTGTCACACTGATGGTGAGATGGTGCAGTAATAAAAATGTGTCGAATATCATATAAGTATCATATAAGTTTTACTGTGACTGTGTGTTTCAGTGCGTCCTCAGTTCCTGGGCAGCCGTGTGTTTGAGTGTTATGACCTGAACAGCCTGGTGGACTTCATCGACTGGAAGCCTTTCTTTGACGTCTGGCAGCTGAGAGGAAAATACCCCAACAGAGGCTACCCCAAGATCTTCAAAGACAAGACAGTCGGTACGAGCTCACACTCTGACAATCTGTCAAACACAATAGAGCGACTCGTGGAATGACTCGTGTGATTTTTTTCCCCCCCTGCAGGTTTGGAGGCGCGGCGAGTTTTCGATGACGCCCAGCGGCTGCTCAACAGAATGATTGACAGCTCCGGTCTGAAGGGGCGGGGTCTGGTGGGGTTCTGGCGTGCGCAAAGCGACGGCGACGACATCAAGATGTACAAAGATGATGTCAAGGTGCACAGAGACACCAAGCCGATCGCCACATTCCACGGCTTACGGCAACAGGTAAGGGACTCAGTGAGGATACAGAAAATCACAGAACATTTTATTAGAACATAGTTTACTGTAATGATTGTGTGTGTGTGTGTGTGTGTGTGTGTGTGTGTGTTTGCACTGCAGGTGGAGAAGGACAGCTCCAGTTCAGAGCCCTACCTGTGTATGTCTGACTTCGTGGCTCCCATAGACAGCGGTGTCACAGACTACATCGGCATGTTTGCTGTGGGCGTGTTTGGCGCTGAGGAGCTGAGTCAGCAGTTCCAGTCAAAGGGAGACGACTACAACAGCATCATGGTCAAAGCTCTGGCTGACCGGCTGGCTGAGGTACAGTATGGACAATAGAGGTGTGTCAAAATAGCATTAATGATAATAACTACAGTCAGCTGTTATCATTCCTCCTGTTCATACTGACCATTAGAAGATCCCTTCATAATGTTTACAATGGAAGTGATGGAGGACAACATCCACAGTCTGTGTAAACATGTATTTCAAAGTTGATCTGAAGCTAATATGAAGCTTCAGTCGTCCAAATGAGTCAAATCTTCATCTTCTATGTTTCAACGTTACAGTGTTTTTAGTGGCAAAGTTCCTCTTTTTGTTACTATACTTCCACCACAGCTCAACAGGGAAACACTAAGAGGGAATTTGATGGTAAAAAGACTGTAAATGTGTCAGATATCACTTGATATGACTAACTTAGACCAGGGTTATTATGGTTAATGAAAACTAATACTAAAACTAGCAGTGAAAAACTAATTTTGTTAACTGAAATAAAAATAAAAACAATAGTAATAACAAAAATGTTATAAAAACCACAATGAACAATACAAAGTCATTAAAACTATACAGAATTGCAGATTAAATCATATTAGTTTTTGTTGTTGCAGACCATTTAAAATGTTGCTATTGATTTAGCTCCAGGTGATAACTACTGAGCTCTGCTTTAGGTTGAGCATCATAAATGGTTAACGCATAAAATAATAAAATTGGTCAACCATATTTGCTGTCATGCATTCTTTCATCCTTTTTTCAGCTTTTACAAATCACAGCTTTCCTAATAATAACTGAAAAAATAAAACATTAAACCTAAATAAAAACTAAACTAAAACTAACTCAGACTGCTGAAGCTCAATAGAAGCTTCACATCTACTTTGAAATGACTGTGTGGACACTAGAGGTGGGTAAAAATATCGATACGGCAATATATCGCGATACTTTGCCGCCCAATATAATATCGATTTTTCAACTCCAAAGATAGTTTTTTTATTAGAATAATGATTCGTGTTTAGACGATTTGTGAATACAGTATGACTTCCGTACCTCCACTCCGGTAAATGGCACCGAAGAGCGACTCTGCTGTGCAGTGCATGCATTTCTGTATTAGAGGGAGTGGCTGAGGTCCTTCAAAAATGAAGTTAATGCTGTTCGTAAGCTTTGTCATGGAAATTAATAAAATGGAGAGGCTGTTTTGAAGGAAATAGTTTTGACTCAATTTGTCCTCTGATCAATATCATCTGATGTACATATACAGGTACTTGTGTTTTCATCTTTATTTATATTGCAATATCGTGATATCGTGATAGATGGTGATACTATTGTATCGTACCCAAGTATCGTGATACGTATTGTATCGTGAGGTTCTGGCCAATACTCACCCCTAGTGGACACACTGTGTATTTAGTCCTCCATCACTTCCATTGAAAGCACATTTGAATGAGATCTTTTAATAGTCAGTATGAACAGGAGGAATGATTACAGAGAGGAAAACCTGACCTCTTTTTCTTTTACTGTGATTAAAAATGTGTCATATCATGATACAGCAGTGTGTTGATGTATTTACATCATGAATATTTACAGTAATGAAAGTAATGCTGCTGGCTCACTGTGGAGGAGTTAGTCCCAAACAAAGAACAACATGAGTACAACAACAGTGCTTGCAGAGGTTATTGCTCTGCAGCACTCTCAGCAACTCTCATCATTAACTCTCTACTGCCCCCTCCAGGCGTTTGCTGAGGAGCTCCACTCTCGTGTGAGGAAGGAGCTGTGGGGTTACAGCGCTGACGAGACATTGCAGGCCTCAGACCTTCACAGGATTCGATACCAGGGCATCAGACCTGCTGCTGGCTACCCAAGCCAGCCTGATCACACTGAGAAGATCACCATGTGGAACCTGGCTGATATAAAGGAGAAAACTGGTGAGAATACCAACAAATACATCATGTGTTTTCTCTATCATGTCACCATGTTGCTGGTCACAGGAGTCCACATTAATCCCTGCATACATCACTTGAATTAATGAATGAATTTTAAATGTCCAAAAAATATGTGACTTGATTCTGTACCTAGAGGCATGTGTGTTGTTTAGAAAGAAAAAGAGATAAAGTCCTGCTGCTCTGTGGTTAATTTAGGCAGCACACTGGTCACATGTCTTGAAGTTGAAGGCAGCTGTCTTTTAGTTTAAAGTAATCATGTAACGGATTGGACTGTAAATATTAAAGGAGCAGACAAATAAATTGTGGTGCAGTGATTAGCACTGTCACCTCACAGCAAGAAGGTTCTGGGTTCAAACCCGTCAGCCCTTCTGTGTGGAGTCTGCATGTTCTAAAAAAACATATAATATCCATATCCGTTTAAAGTGAAACAGTGGACAAAATGTTAAGCGGTCTGAATACTTTCTGAATCCACTGTAGGAGCATCCATAGCATGAAAATAATAAATAATGTTTAAATACCTTCAGATTGGCTGTCTGCCACATTCTGTGTTGTGGTCATCAAGTGTAAAGCTCTGTCATTTTATTTAGTGACATTTAAATACCAGTTTCCTTTACTGTAACTTCCAGCCTTGGACCTTTTTATACACTTTTTACAATTTTATTCAAGATTTGTGGTACAATCTCATTACTAATAGAACACCTATACTACTGTTACTTCCAGCTACTAAAACCGCTGCGCTTGCTGCCATTAAGACCACTGCTGTGGCTACTATGACAGCTTTTGTAGTTGCTTACCGACAGCTCACAGATTCAATTCAGTTGCTGTTTTTATGCATTTCTTTTTATTTGCACATTGCAATGAGAAAGAAAGCATGGAGTTATTGATGAGCTGCTGCAGAGCAGCAGCAGCACATGGCCCTATACAGCCTGCCAAAGAACCTCCTCATTCTTTTCAGTGGCTTCCTCTGATTTTTTTCTGGAGCTGGTAGCTGAGTCTCCATCAGAGTCCACGAGCGTGCTTTCTTCATCAGTAAACGCTTCTTGTATGTTGGTCTCTGTAGCTGAAGCTTCTTTGTTTGAGGGCACATTGACTAGACCATTGTCAGCAGAATCAGTTTCATTCAGGTCAGTCTGAAGAGGTGCTGGTGAAGCTGTGTCATTGGAGGCAGTGGAGGCTGTGGCTTCATCAGCTGCAGAATCTGGTTCATCTCTCTGAGGTGTGTTTGTCACTTTGTCAGCTGCACGTGTGGAGACTGGACCTTGGTCAGCTTGGTCAGCTTCATACAGGTCCATGGTGTCTGGTTCCTCTGTGGAGGCAGATGGGACTGCTGACTCATCATCTGCTCCATCTGCAGCATCACGGTTGTCTTTTGGAGGTGCAGTTGAAACTCCATCAGTAGCAGATGTAGTGACTGGACGTTTGTCAGCTGAAACAGCGTCATGCCGGTCCATCATTTCATCTTCATCAGCAGCATTTTGCGTCTTCATCTTTTGTGGTCAGGATGGCAACTGTGTCCACTGCTGCTGGTTCTTCATGACTCATTATACCAGGTGAGGTCATCTCACTGGAAGAAGAATGACAGCAAAGGAATGAGTGAATGAATCCTTCAATCAATTTAAAATCCATCTACTATAGTTTGTATCTAACATCACATTTCATCTACAAACTGCATGAACTTAACCACATGGTCACTCACTCAGAGCTGGTGTCATCATCCTCAGCCTCTTGGCTCATGTTGATGAAGCGGTGGCTCAGAGCTTCACTCGGGCAGATTCTCTTTTGAGGATTCAGATTCATCATTTGTTTCAGCAGCTCAACAAATGCCATCTTTTCCTTCATGTTCTCCACCTCTGGATACAGCTGCATTTGGAAACAAAGTCAATTATCGTTCAGATGAATCTGATTCTTTACCTCCAGAGTGTTGCTCTTAATTCAGTGTCACAGTAAAGTGAGGACCACTTACCATCACAAAGTCATTCAGGCTGCTGAACCTGGAGCTGCCTCTGTGGTTTTGAGGCGGGAAGCCAATCGCACCTTTGTGTTCATCCTCAGTCTAAATCAACAGAGAACATACAGTATGTGACGTACTTTTTTTGTAGTTTCTACTAAATCAGGGGGACAATATCTAACCTGCTTTAAGTACAGAAGTTTTCTTACCTTAAGCCTCCATGCTGGCTTTGTGGAATCCTGCTTCCGGCTGAAATAGAGCAGAGTGTGGGCTCCGTCATCCAGGAACTCATCCTCTGGCTGACCCAGTGTCTCCACCATAGTTTTCATCTGGAGAAAGAATATCTAAAATCACATCAGCTAACAAGATCCACCATAGTTCTGTCTGTGTCTAAACATTTTAGATGTTACAAACAATTCCTGCATAGTTTGACATGTTGAGGTGACATGTTTGACATGTTTTGACTCAATGAGAAAAATATTCAAATTATGCGAAGTATGTAAAGTATTGTAGTTCAGTTACATTAAATATATCAATTACACTCAACTTCAACATGGATCTGTGAATCTATAACTCACCTGTACGCAATAGGCTGCAGGGCGACGCCACACACAACTTCAGCAGCTTTGACAGCTGAACTGAAATCAATAAGTTTGACTCTGATCGGTGTCTCTTGGTGGTTAACCATCAGGATGTTGTGTGGTGTGATCTTTGTGTGGATCACACCAATAGTCCTCAGCGCTCCCAGTGCAGAAGAAGTAAAGATGCCACAGTTCAAATCTGCAAGGTTCTGAATGTTGTTTTCACTGCTCTGTGATAGAATGATCAGAGCCACATACCTGTTCTGTGATTGGTCTGATGTCCTTAAGAGAGAGCGGCTTGCCACGCCTCTCTCTCAGCAATTCATGGAGACTCTTTTTTTTTTTTTTATTGGCATAGACGCCTTTATTAATCAGTAGACCAACAGGAAACATGGGAGAGAGAGGGGGGGTGTGACATGCAGCAAAGGACCTCCGATCGGGATTCGAACCGGGGTCGGCTGCGTATATATGACTTGCGCTCTGGTGGTGTGATTTCACTTTGATGCAATATTTAAAATGTTATGGCTTTTATTCATTGAGCAATTGTTTTATTAAAATTGACTGAAAGGTGCAACAAAAAACAACATTGTGTTTTCATGTGTTTAAATCTGATCATAATGAGATGTGTCGTCCCCCCCCCCCCCAAAAAAAAAAACAGATCCCAGTGCACACAATGTACTCCATGCAGCTTCAGTCTGAATGCACCAACCTCTCAGATGTAAAAAATGTAAATGCGTCTGCTCGGCTGAGACAACATAAGCAACAGGGGATGTATTATGGCTGACAAATAAGCTGTCTATGTGTGTGTGTGTGTGGAGGCAGGGTGTGTGCTGAATATCATTCAGTCATTATATCTCCACAACTATCAGTCAAGCTGTCTGTGATCGTGACACATTGTCCTTTTTAGACTGACGCTGGCTCAGCCGAGCTGCTGCCAAACTCATCAGACTGTTTCAAGTGAAGAGCATTAGATTTAGTGTTGTCATCACCACACCGACAAATTCCAGTCTGAGTGGTTGCACATAGAAGGGAGTGAGGGGGGGGGGGGGGGGCTCAGGATGTGTTGTTGGACCACATCCCGGTGTAGTCCAGATGGAATATGAAAGCTTGCGTCTCCATGTAGGATTTTGCTTCTCATAGCAATGATTCTTCAACATCAGATCTGTGAGGGTCAAATATTGATTTTGATTGAATATGACTTTAATATTGATAACCTTTAACTCTTAAATACTGTTCATATTCGGACTCATAATTAGTCTTTACAGCAATTCCCATTCATAAATTCTTCATCAGTCATTAATAAATGGTTGATTCATCCTTAATGAAGCAGTCAGAGAGCAAACAGACTGTATTCTATTTATTTATGGGAAAAAAAAGACATTCATTCATTCACAATCACAATGTTATGATCCAGTAGAACATTTGATAGAATATGATGAATAAAACATGTTTGAATACTGATTTTTGAATTGTATAATAAACACAGGTCAAATGTGTGCATATACAAAAAAATGTGTATCAGCTGCACACATAAAAAAAAAAGATGATGCATTTTATTTCCATTTTTGTATACTGAGACTCACACAAAAGTCTGGTTAAAAGAAATATGTATCTGATGTTTTTACAGCTCGCAAATGTTAACATGGGTTAAATGTGACCCTGAATAGTATGTAAGGTTAACCTTTTCATCAATCTGTTTATATTAACGGATGAAATGATCATGTGGAACGTGAAAGGTGTGGATCGTGGTAAAGATGAGCCCACAGAGAATTATCACCAACTCTACAGTTCACAGCTCTATATAGACTTTTAGTATCTTTACCTCTTTGTTGTGGTGTTGGGACTCGTTTGGTTCAGTTGCTCTCATCCAGCAGCAAACAGCTGTTTTCAGCAAAAAAAAAAAAAAAAAAAAAAACACAGCTAGAAGGAGAATGAAAATTAGACTTGCATTCATTCATACACTTAATCCAAATGTTAATGTGTGTGTAAACCTGAAGAACTTTATGAGGTGATACTTTGTTAATGTGTCTACAGCTAGTTCTTGCCAAGAAAACACAGCTACAAAAACTTCAGCATATAGATCTGCTCTGTTAATCACTCATCCTGTGCTTTTATTAAGAAAACAAAGCTAAACCTAAATTGAAGAATGTTTTTGCCATTCTTTTTTTTGGCACCCACACCTGTGCCAATCACACTATAAATAAATCAATAATAAATAAATACCAGCTCAGGTATTTCATCTGTAGTCTCCATAGGTTTGTGCTGTTGTCACCATGTGCCAACCATTTCATTTGTTTCTTTTACAGTATAGGCATAAAGCAGCAACGTCACCGTTGTATCATGCAGTAGACTGACAGAGACAATGAGTGAAAGATAACAAAACAACACTAAAAACTCATTTCTCCATCTCTCAGGACTTGGTTCTTGTTGTGTGTCTTGTTGTGTGTCTTGTTGTGTGTCTTGTTGTGTGTCTTGTTGTGTGTCTTGCCTTGATGAAAAAGCTTCAGCTTAAAAAACTTATCTGCAAATGTCACCATCAGTCAGATTAAATGCTCTTTATTCTTCAACACAACTAAATAAACACGCCATGTTCTTGGCTGGAAAGCTACAGTTAGCAGCTCAAGTTAGTTTACATGAGGCGTAACCTGACCTGCACACTGTCTGTTAGTGTTGGTTTCTACTCCATGTCCATTCAGCACAGAAAATGCCTAAAACAAAATAACACGAATCGACACATATTTCACATTGCTTGCAGCGGCTGAATCCAAATAGAAAGTGAACTCCCACCACTTTAAAGCTCTGAAAAGAAATTGAAGTTTAACCCAGCACTTCTACCTCCTGCTGTTTTATCAGCTGATGGAGGGTTCAGTATCTTCCCCGCTGCCTCATACATCCCGTCGCCTCGCTCCATTTAACAGGGCTTCCTCGCGTTCTCCGCTGCGCAACAAGCAGCACGACCTAATGAAGCACAGCCATTGTGTCTGTGTTCCCCCTGCCGGCTCAGCTGTCAATCAAACACTTACATAAGCCTGCCCACTCAGAGGCTCAGAAAGATTCTAAATGTTTCTAGAAATACCAGAAAACACAACAGGGATAGTGACGGTCGTCTTATTTTGTTTTTGTTCAAAAGTGACAATGAAGTAGTGGCACTATGGTTTTATTTCATTTCCTGCATGTTTTCACCTCATCAGTAATATTTTGTGTGTGTGTGTGTGTGTGTGTGTGTGTGTGTGTGTGTGTGTGTGTGTGTGTGTGTGTGTGTGTGTGTGTGTGTGTGTGTGTGTGTGTGTGTGTGTGTGTGTGTGTGTGTGTGTGTGTGTGTGTGTGTGTGTGTGTGTGTGTGTGTGTGTGTGTGTGTGTGTGTGCAGGTATTTGTCTGACAGAGTCTCTGGCCATGTTGCCTGCCGCCTCAGTGTCTGGACTTTACTTCTCCAACCCTCAGGCCTCCTACTTTGCTGTAGGAAAGATCACCAAAGAGCAGGTATGTATATACTTTAAGCCGCTAATAAACTACCTATAGTGTAGAGCCAGACCCATATATTGGTCAACCGATATGGTAAATGGACTGTACTTATACAGCGTTTTTCATTAAGATCACTCAAAGCGCTTTTACACTACGTCTCATTCACACATTCACACACATTCATACACTGATGGCAGGAGCTACCACACAGGGTACCAACCTGCTCATCAGAGGGAAACTAACCATTCACACACATTCATACACTGTTGGCACAGCAACGGAGCAATTTGGGGTCAAGTGACTGGCTCCTCCAGTCCTACATGTGAACCGCCAATCTTCCAATTGGTGAACGACCACTCTACCTCCTGAGCCTTTTATTGGCCTTTCATAGATATATCGTATCTGTGTCTATACCGTCTGATATGTGCTGATTTTTCCTAAAGATATATAGGCAGCATTTTATACATATTCAATCCTTTTTCCTAATTAAAGTTTAATATGTAAATATTAATCTCCCAGTGAAGTTAACTATTTCAGAGCACTGATGTCATTTTATAATCATTCTTAACCCCACAATTGGGGAAAAACTACTGGAACATGGTTCTGTACATTATACTTGTCATCTGTACTTTACTGGTTTCCAATAAGTTTATTCTTAGACTGTAAAATATCATGGCCTCCATTACATATCTTTGTCACAAGTGCTTGGTAACCACATTTGGGAAAAAGATGTGTTTATGTACATATTCTGTATATATATAAGATTATCGATATCGGCATCGTCCCCAAAAATCCAGTATGGGTCGGGCCTTACTATAGTGTAATGGATCCTAATAATGAAGATCTGTCACGTCACTCACACCAATCTGCTATCACTGAATTACAAATGATAAACAATAGAGGAAAGATCCAAACTGTGGTGTACCTTTTTAAATAGTACAATGATAAAAACTCTCCTTGTGTTATTCAGGTGGAGGATTACGCCAGGAGGAAAGAGATGAGTGTGGAGGAGGTGGAGAGATGGCTGGCTCCCATACTGGGTTACAACAGCGAAGCCTAAGAGCGGGACCCCCCCCCCCCCTCCCCTCCTTCCATCCCTAAACCAAGACCACAGAGGGCGACTAAAAACTCTCCTTGTGTTATTCAGGTGGAGGATTACGCCAGGAGGAAAGAGATGAGTGTGGAGGAGGTGGAGAGATGGCTGGCTCCCATACTGGGTTACAACAGCGAAGCCTAAGAGCGGGACCCCCCCCCCCTCCCTCCTTCCATCCCTAAACCAAGACCACAGAGGGCGACAAACACAGAATCAAAAGTTTACAGTCCAACCATTCCACTGTGGCTGAGGCAGGTTGTCACTGTCAGAGAACCCCCCCGCTGGGTTATTTACTTCAGTATGAACACACAGGGCCTGGTTTGTTTTTGTTTTTTTTACTGTACATTTTAGAAAGGGTCACAAACAGTTCCACTAGTGTCTGTGAAAATTTCATTTAGGGTCTCTAAAGCCCTGGATAAGAAGCTATCAGATACCACACACACACACACACACACACACACACAGAAAGTAATTGTGTGTAATGATAACATTTTCTACAATATATTGGCAGAGTGATTGGATTAGGTCTGCACATGGCTGCACAAACAAGTTCACATGATCATCATAATTGTTGAGCTCAGTGTTCAGATGTTTATTATTTATCTCTAAGCTGAACTGGGTGTCCTTCAAAGTCATTTAATACCAGCACCAATGTGATTCCTGACATTTTAATTTGATTTATTTATTTCGAAAAAATAAGCAAACTTGCTTTTAGTGTGCAATGTAGGAATGACTCAGTGAGCTGAGCATTCCCTGACTCCAGCTCTGTACACACACACACACACACACACACACACACACACACACACACACACACACACACACACACACACACACACACACACACACACACACACACGAGACTGCTATCCATCTGAACTCTTTAAGGAAGAGAACACCCCCAAACCATTTCATATAATCAGCTTTTTTTTTTTTTTTAAAGGAACATTATTTTGTATTATTATTTTTATGAATCAGAAAACATCTGATGAAAGGGTTAGGTGTTTTTCTATTTAAAAATTTTTTTTTTTAAACATTTTTTTACATTCAGTGCCAACTTTCAATCTATGATAGTCTCATTGAAGGCACTCACACATTACTGAAGTAAACAGCCCAAAATACATAAAGAACATTTAAACATTAGAATCTCATTTAAAACAAAGACAACATCAAAGCCAGCTCACTTTTTTAATGAGCTGATCTATTGTAGAAGCTAAGTGCCATATAGAGACAGATTACTGTATGAATAAGTGTGCAGACCTAGTCTCTGATAATGGAGGTGGATCATTAAAGTGACCTACACTACAAGCCTTCTGGAAGCACTGTAGTCTGTGAATGTTCTCACTGATTTCAAAGAAGCTTTACGTTTGTATGTGACAGTGAAAGTTAAGAATTTTGAATACAGGCTGTATTTATTTGTTTTGAATCTTTCTCTTTTTTTTATGATCATTGTATAGTTCTTGTGTATTGCGTTCAACATTTACCTGGAGGCTGGAGTGTACTATCTTCTTCAATCGCTTTGGTGCAGTGTGTAGAATGTAGTTGTACCTAGTGGAATCTACTTTGCAGATATGGAATATAATATTGAATGTGTATTAATTAGTAAGTATGTTTTAAGTGTATAATAGCCTGAAAATAAGAATGATTATGATTCTGTTACGTTACAATGAGCCCGTTATATGTACATACAGAGTGAGTGCTATGTTGCACCTCCATGTTCCTACAGTAGCTCCAGAGAGGCACCTTAGGTTTTCCTATGTGACCACCGTAGGTTTTCCTATGTGTTTTGGGGGTATTCAGTTGGTTACAATCTGAAACCTTAACACTAGATGGCACTAAATCCTACACACTGCACCTTTAAATGTTCCATTCATTCTCCAAGTCATTATCTTAATAATTGTCACAAATACATATGTATTATTAACAAAACGATGCAGAAAAAGGATTTTCCCCTCCTTTCTTTTTTATTAGTGCATTGAGTCTTCAGCCAGTATTCTTTACATTTTAAGATATATTTCTACACTTGTGTTAAAGAGATGCAGCCATTGTGTCAACCTAAAAACAAAGTGGTTCAACCCACAGAGCAGTAACAGTGTGTCAGTGGGTTGACTTTAAACTATAGTGTGGATGAAGCAGGGCACAAATACAATATGGAACATGACAGCTAAACTGTGTGTAAGTGTAATAAGCCTTTTAAAGAGCCAGTTAACAGCTGCTGAACTCCAGCTGTTTAATTTCTCATCTCACTGCAGTAATGTAGAATTGTAATCCAGATTGTATCATTCCACCGCAGCATCACTCTTAGCTGTGGTTACCTGTACAACCACAGCCTTCAGAGATGCTGGGAGGGGTCAGAGGTTAAACACACTTGAAACATCCAACCACAGGCCAGTAAAACTCTGCTGTGAATCTTTTTTTTGTGAAGTATTTAAAATTCAGTCATTTATATGTCATTCAAAGGCTTGATAATAACCAACCAAAATACATGTGAATAAGATATATATAAGATGTTGAATAAGACTTTTAAGGCCTCCAGACATTTCAAGCTACAACTAACACTATTACGTCAATCATTTTCCGTCAATTTTTTTTGTTTGTTACATGTGGCTTCCATATCCTGTTTACCTTCAGCCAGAGATGTATTCATTATTTAAGACTTTTCTCTTTGCTGGTAATCCATTAACACTGTAATGTCTTAGCAGATTTTAGAAAGCCTTTTGTCCACTTATTGTTTGTCTCTCAACCCTCGCTTCATTATGCTGAGACGTCACTGAGTTGGGACAAAACTACAGATAAATATAACAATTATTCAATTGGAAATACATTTTATAGAGTCATCAAAGGAAGAAAAAGCAGTAGACAGCTGAGCACGGTTGAATCTTTGGTGAATCATTAAATGCAGCAGAAATGACTGGATCGTCATGTAAAACTGCTGCTACAGTATCTATGATAAAAAAACCAAATAAACATGTACAATCTTTGATTTCTTTCATTCAACGTAAGACTGTAGCATAATGTACAATAATACTGTATTGCTAAGATACTGATTAAGTTCCTTGGTTGTTTCAGTTCACCTACTGTATCCTGTTAGTATCAGTGTACTTACTATCTTCTTGTTCCATTTACACATGTGGCACAATCAAAATCAAATCTGAATTTCAGTTTTTTTGTAAAATGCTGGTTGAAGAGCATTACACACATGATGTCTTAAAAAGCCCTGATGTGCTGCAGCGGCTCATCTCACTTTGTATGAAGCTTTAATAGTTTATCAATCAGTTGTAAATAAATGATGGTGGGGATGCAATCTGTAACAGTATTATGTGATTAAAATGAACGGTTTCAACATACATCTGTGTTCTTTTTCTGACTTTAAACCTTCAGGTCAGCCTCACTATACAGGTTTAATGTCATGAGGAGAACTACTCAGCCTGTGCAAACAGTTGGACCTTCAAAGACATGGTGCTAAAAGATGATGCTATAGGTTGCATTATGGGAAATGTAGGAGCCAGTGTTTTGGAGTTTGAATCATTCTCTTGTGACTTCCCCAGAACAATACTAAATAATGTTTTTAATCTACAAAATTCATCTGTATATAATTTGACAAACTGGGGTGATTTATATTAGTAATCTTAATGAAATATGTTTTTAAGGTATCACATGCTATTTTATAGTTCTACTGGAATATTAGGTACTCCTTAGTGTGTGTTCAGTACTCTGTGCCATTATCATTCTACAGTTTTGACTTAATATTAGCTACCATTCAGAACACTGAGCTCATGTGCATTTTTACCTGGGAGCTGCAGATTTTTAGATTTATATTAGTTTACACATATACAAATAATACAGATTATATATATATATATATATATATAAGCAACGTAAGATGTGATGGAGAAGTGGAAAACCCCTCAGGGAGGCTTAATCTAGACACTGCAGTGCAAGGGTTATATTACATTACATTAAAAAACGTACACATGTTGGGTATTTAATACACATTATATTCACAGTTGACAACTTTGCATATTTATACCTTCATATATTAAACCTTAATGTTGGGAAATTTTAAAAAAAGATATTAAATAAATGAGATAAAGATTCTTAAGAATATTTTAAGATTCTTCTTTTTTTATTTTACATTGCTTTTGGATTCATAACTTGATTACTAAAATGCAGACTCATTAAATGACTGATGACAAACACACACTTTATATTAAGGTATGTTAATCGTGACATTATTTGTGAGAAAATTTAATGGAAAACTTTCTTCTTTCTTTTGATTTTGTGTCCACATTTTTCACTGGTACTGTACGTCTACGACATTGGTCTCCAACTCTGCTCCTGCAGAGCTACTGCATGTTTTAGGTATCGCCCCTCTCTAACACACCTGATTCTAATTATTAACTTGTTATGAAGTCCTTGACGAGCTTCAGCTGCTTGATAACGAGCTAATAATTAGAATCAGGTGTGTTAGGGTGAGGAGATACCTGAAACATGCAGGGTTGAAGACCACTGATCTACAATATAAGTTTGTGGCAACCAAAGCATGATCGACATTTTTAAGGTTATAAGGCTGTGAATTCACAGCACATGATTAATGGTAGAAAGATCTTAGTCTTGGTTAAATATTGAAAAAGTAAACACTAACATTATGTGACGACTTTCATATATATGTGTGTGTATATATATGTGTGTGTGTGTGTGTTTGTGTGTGCATAGCTAATATTAAATAAATGTGGACTTTTTTGTTGATATATTGAACACATTGCCATATTAAGATGCTATATCATGATTTATATACTACTATATGAAGTCGTCATTATGTCATTATGTGACGACTTCATATATATGTGTGTGTGTATATATGTATATATATATAAATGTGTGTTTGTGTGTGTGTGCGTGCGTGCGTGTGTATAGCTAATATGAAATAAATGTGGACTTTTGTGTTTATATATTGAACACATTGCCATATTAAGATGCTATATCATGATTTCTATCCTACTCTATACTAATGCAGTATTATGAAGGTATATGTTATGTGCTGTATTCCTTACAGTCATAATTTAAACATGGTTTAAATGAAACTGTATTGGCACTAATGAGCTTCCATACATAAACGGCCGAGAGAGGGGGCAACCCGCCCAAATAACCGCTCGCGTGCACACTCTCGCTCACACCTGTACAGCTCCTCCCTCGGTGAGCGCGCGCCAATGAGAGACGAGTTGCGTTGCCTTTGGCCGCCTGATACTCACACACACACACACACACACACACATACACACCAACCCATACACACACACACACACAAACACACACACGCACAGCCAGCCTGTACTCCTCACGCAGATACAGTGCGAGCATCTCCGTGTGAACGTTAACCATGGCTGAAGGAGGAGAAGGAGAGGATGAAATCCAGTTCCTGCGGACTGTAAGTCATCTTTCTGCTCCTCTCAGCTCTATGTCGGCGCGCTGCTGGGTGTTACTGCGGCTTTCTGCTCGGCTGTGTGTGTGTGTGTGTGTGTGTGTGTGTGTGTGTGTGTGTGTGTGTGTGTGTGTGTGTGTGTGTGTGTGGGCAGGGGAGTTTACCGCATTAAGGATGACAGCTCCTCTAGATACTAGTCATTGGTCAGCGAGTCTGCATCCTGCTGACAGAGAGGACTGGAAGGATGGAAGAGGTGTGAAAGCACTGATAGACAGAAAGAAAGAAAGAAAGACAGGAGGAGAGATGGTGGATGGAGGGGTTTGTTGGAGCCGGTGTTTGCTGTCATTGTCTCAGAAAAGAGGAGTTGAGCAGCATGCGGGCTGTGTGTGGAGTCGCTTGGTGTGTGTGTGTGTGTGTGTGTGTGTGTGTGTGTGTATGTGTGTGTGTGTGTTGGGCGGATGCGGGGCGCAGTGCGGTGCAGACTGGCAGTATGAAGCCTGCTGCATCTGCTTCACTTCACTTCAATTAGCTTCTACAGTGAACCGATGCCTCTTCATCTCTCTGCTGTGTGTGTGTGTGTGTGTGTGTGTGTGTGTGTGTGTGTGCGCGTGCGCGTGCGCGTGTGCGTGTGTGTGTGTGTGTGTGTGTGTGCGTGTGTGCTGTTTGTCACATAATGAAGTCAGATCAGTAATGGACATGTGAGGAGCTGTTGCTGTACAAGAAGTCACACGTGAATAGTCACAAGTGAATGCACCTGAGCTTTTTTGTTTTTGTTAGTGTGAGGAGGGGGCGGGTACATATATATCTATAATAAACATCTCCAAATATATGCATTCCTGTGTATGGAAGTTCATATGTCATTTAAACTGAAAGACATATATTGCTCCGGCAAAACAGTGTCCAAGCTGATCAGATTCCATTGTTGCAGTGCAGTTTTTCTTGTGTTTGAATTGTCAGTATCTTCCACAGAGGGGAGATTGCTGCAATGGTACTAAGCTGCCGTGACTTGATTCTAGAGAGTCTTTTGTTTTGGGTGCAGGTAGACCACATTTAAAGCTGCATCAATCAATATTTTTTTATTAAAGGATCTATATGCCAGAATTATGAAGCAATGTATATAAATGAATTGTTTTTTTATTGTCAGTGAGTGAACAGTTTGTAATGTAAAAAATGAGCCTTCCTCGACTCTCTTGGTTGTCTGTAATAGTCTGTGGCTGGATTTCTATGTGAAGGAATCTGGCTGATGATCTGGGCAAATTCGGATGTGACGTTTTGTGCTCTCCAGAGTGCTTTACTGCTCTCTCGCTTACGTCAACAAACAACCAGCATAACAACACAACAAAACACAGCGCTGTCCGACTAGAAACACCCTGCAGATGTTAGATCTTCAGCTGATCAGACATCTAGCTCGACCGCAACGCATTTCACAACACTGCTGCGATGTCAAAGAGCACACACACACACACTGCTAAAATGACATTCCTCAACAAAGGAGCAGAAACAAGCTCCAGAGTAATGGCACAACATAAATTAGCCCTTTAGGTTTTTTCTCTTCGTAGTCCAAAGCACACATTTCACACCACAACCACAGTGCATTGCTCCCAGGCCACAGCTCACTGAGGCTAGCAGTGTTTAGTAAACATGGTTGGTTTAAAAAAAAAAAAAAATAGCAGTTTGTGGCTCGGGTCAGGCTTTGAGCAGTTGATTAATATATATTTGTGGTTTGGGTGGTTCAGATTCACTTTAACCAGCCAGTTGTCACAACACAAACCATTGTGTCTCTGTGAGTTTGTGTGTGCATTTACAGTGGAGTAGGAGTATGGCTTTTATAGGCAAGATTGTGTAAATTGGTGAAAATTCTAAACCATATGGTCAAACCAAATCTTCTCTATAGAAGTGCTAAAAATCATGTTTAAATATATAATGGCTAGTTTGCAGATTTTGTGGCGAAGATGCTGCTGAGCCTAAAGACTCAGTTTACATTCCCTCCTCATCTGTGGTCATGAGCTCTTGGAAGTGACATAAAAAAAAGAGATCCATGTTACATGAAGTTAAAAGGAGTTTACTTCACAATGTTTCTAGGCGCAGACGCTCAGAAAGAGCCTGATGTAGAACTGTAGAGTCTCATCAGGATGTTTCTCAGATGCGTCTCTCTGGGTATGTCTGACTGTGAGAGGCACACCCAGAACATATGGGAGGTTTCTATATCCAGCCTGGTTTTGGACTGGTTAGTATTCCCCAGCAGGATCTGGTGGACCTGGCTGTGAAAAAGGTTTCTGTTTAGTTCACCTCATTCGGGACCAAGTCCCAGATAAACTGCAAATAAAGGATCGTGAATATTTGAAAACCTTATTTTTCCAAAAACACATTCTTTAAATTGATAAGTTGATTTTCAGATGGACAGAGCTGCTGCAGTGGAGGTTCCTGCCTCCTTGCTCACAGACTGCTTCCCAACAGGCCTCCAGTATCAGTAGCATCTCAGCGTGTGGTAAACTCTGAGCTGTGGCTGGCAGTGTGATGTGCTGCTCTGTTGGCAAACCCTGCTATCAAATCTAATTCCTGCACATACTATAGCCTGCATCTTCTACTGGTGCAGATATGAATACCCCAGTAAACAATAGCTGATAGATAATATGAGGACAATGTCATCCAAATACATCAGCAGGTCCTATACATCGACATATTCACCTTAAATACAAACACCATAATTCAATTTGCAAAAGCTTTTAAGAATGGTAGATGTGGCGTCTTGGTTTTTGCAATCTTTAAATACTTTATGTTGTGGACTGCTCAGACACAACAAAATATCAACTTGGCTCATATGATCTGATATTTTATCAAACAGACAATGGATTGAGACAATAATCAGCAGATTTATCAATAAAGAAAATAATCATTAGTTGCTGTTCTAAAATACATACATGAAAAGACAAAGTCAGTTATTCAAGTTATTGTTACTTAATCAGTTAAAGGGAATGGTTATTGAGGACCATTAGTGTTCATAGAAGGTTTATATACTCATGTACACATCTACTTGGTAACTGGTTGATTGTAGGTTCCATCATTTTCGATTTTTCAGGTATTGTGAATTTGATATTGTCTTTTTAATTGTTAATGCAGCAGCTTACCCACCTGTGAGCTCATATGTCAGCTCAGTTAAAAGTTTAAAAAGTTCAAATTGTACCTTGTTGACTATATCAGCACTACAGCAGCTCCTACCCTTTGGAACTCGCTCCCTCAGGACATTCGCCAAGCACCAACTCCGGACTCTTTTAAATCAAAGTTGAAAAAGCACTTGTTCCTGCAGGCTTTTGCCGACTAAATGTGTGTTTTTGTCTGTACTGTACTGTTGTTGTCTGTGTGCCTTGTAAAAAAAATTGTGAAGCGACCATGTGTTTCGTGAAAGGCGCTATACAAAATAAAGTTATTATGATTATTATTATTATTATTATTATTACAGGCTATCATAGACTGCTCTGTGGTTCAGCATGTCTTAATTCTGCTCTGGGATTACTCAGTGACACCTGCTGATCAGTGGCTTCAAATGACATAACAGAGAGATGGCTCATAGTGTGTGGTTTGCTAACATTGTATTGGAGTGGGTAAAGAGAGGAGAAGGAGATTTAATAGACTGCAGTGACCTGTTGGAAATATACAGCAGTGAGGACGTCATGAGGAAACTATCCTGGTCCTTACTGACGAGTTAGCAGAAGCTAACTCGTCAGTACACTTCTGTATAGTACACTTCTGTTAGTACACTTCTGTTAGTACACTTCTGTATAGTACACTTCTGTATAGTACACTTCTGTTAGTACACTTCTGTATAGTACACTTCTGTATAGTACACTTCTGTTAGTACACTTCTGTTAGTACACTTCTGTATAGTACACTTCTGTTAGTACACTTCTGTTAGTACACTTCTGTATAGTACACTTCTGTATTGTACACTTCTGTTAGTACACTTCTGTTAGTACACTTCTGTTAGTACACTTCTGTCAGTACACTTCTGTCAGTACACTTCTGTTAGTACACTTCTGTTAGTACACTTCTGTATAGTACACTTCTGTTAGTACACTTCTGTTAGTACACTTCTGTATAGTACACTTCTGTTAGTACACTTCTGTTAGTACACTTCTGTATAGTACACTTCTGTCAGTACACTTCTGTTAGTACACTTCTGTATAGTACACTTCTGTTAGTACACTTCTGTTAGTACACTTCTGTTAGTACACTTCTGTTAGTACACTTCTGTTAGTACACTTCTGTCAGTACACTTCTGTTAGTACACTTCTGTCAGTACACTTCTGTTAGTACACTTCTGTCAGTACACTTCTGTTAGTACACTTCTGTTAGTACACTTCTGTTAGTACACTTCTGTCAGTACACTTCTGTATAGTACACTTCTGTTAGTACACTTCTGTTAGTACACTTCTGTCAATACACTTCTGTATAGTACACTTCTGTTAGTACACTTCTGTTAGTACACTTCTGTCAATACACTTCTGTATAGTACACTTCTGTTAGTACACTTCTGTTAGTACACTTCTGTCAATACACTTCTGTTAGTACACTTCTGTATATTACACTTCTGTAAAGTACACTTCTGTTGGGCACCTACTGGAAATGACGATTAGGTAGTTAGCAAGCTAACATTAGCATTCAATTAGCATTAGCTTTACAATGTCCTCGGCGAATGTCTTCCTGTTTGAAAAGTGGTCCCTCCCCTTCTGCTTTGGAGCCGAGATGGTGACGGTTGAGGGTGAGAAGTGTCCATAGTTCCACACTCAACTTTTTGACCGTTTTGAGTGCACCATCCAGGTACTCATAGTGCACTGCATTTTTCCATACTTCTCAGTGTGACACACTTGTGCACTCAGAATATTAAGTGTAATAACAGAAGTATGAGATTTGAGACATATAAATAGTCAAAGTTTAACTCTGTGAAGTCTAACTAATGTCTTTAATTATTAAAAAGTGACAGAATGTGGAATGTGTCTATAAATCCTAGAAACAACATAATGTTTTTAGTTTATTTGTGAGATGTCTAAAAGTCCTTGCTGCTTGTTCCAGCGGATATGTCTAATTGCTGGAATTTGAGACTGTGCGCTTGGATGAATGTATGTATAGATGCCTCACTGAGTTAGTGGTGTTTCTAGGTGTTCAGCAGAGGTAATCTGTGTTGTGTTGGACTGTCTCATCCACTTAGTTTCTACATGGGCTTCAGGTAGCCAAAGCATTGCTGCACCATCAACACCTTGTTTGTCCACATCAGCTGAGATTATATCAGTCTAATTGTGGGATCTGTAGAGGTGTTGCAGTAGTCCTTATGCATAGTTTCCTCAGTGTAAGTGTGACGTTACTGTATCATGTCCTGTCAGTACAGTAATATGCTGCAGCACTATTAGAGTTGTCAATGCAGAGTGTTTTTGTATCAGTGGCACTGATAGTAATTCAGGTTAAATGATGGATGTGTGGGCCTCACAGCACCTTAAAGGCTGCAGTGGAACGGCGCTCAGAGGACAGTGAAGATGTGAGGGCCACTTCACACAAACTGAACCCAGGGAAGGCCACCACAGCACTCTGCTTTACTTAATACTTTATTAGGCGCAAGCGACTAACGTTAGGACGTGCACTGCATCTTCATCAGAGTCAAACTGTATTGGCAGAGACAAGAGTAAAAGCCAGTACCATAGCAACACTCATTCAAGAAGACAGGACAATACAGTGTCGCAGCAAAGACAGAAAAACTGCAGAGAGGAACTCTTTCTTCATTACAGTCAAACGACAGCAGCATGGAAAACTGACTAATACACTTCTGTGGACAGTCTCAGTAGGATACTAGTGTTAGAGGAGGACAGATATATTACTCAACAGGTTATGCAAGGTTATCTAATATCACATATGTATGCATTATGAGAAATCCATGATTAAATATCTTCAAATTGATTTGTACTGTAATGTCCCTAAGAGCTGTTAATTATCACTGACTGAGCCGTTTGCTCTGAAGGTTTCACATGGACCAGTGCCTCTGCTCTACCCTGAAGATTAATGTGTAGTTCCATTAGTGTATTCATTTGTTCGGATGTTCTTGAAGGGGGTTTTTATTCCAGCCTCTGCTATGAAGCTCTACATGTGTCCCTGTTGTCCACAGACAAGTGGTGTAGTATGGATATTCAAGGCTCCTAGAGGATGAACCTTTTTTTGGTGCCCCTGATTTCTGGTTGTGTCACCACAAGAGATTTTTTTCACTTTTTCACACAAGATGGATTCAAATGATCATGAAGAGATACATGTTCAAGCATGACCAGCTGGACAGTGGAGTGGAAAGCAGTCGCTCCTTGAAGACATGCATGGTTGACTATAATTATCTGAGGAATGATAAAGAATGATGAATCAATAGAGCTTAACACAGAAGACTTTGTCACCTCCACACACCTGACCAATCACAGCTTGAAGTGGGTGTAAATGTCAGAATGTCGGTTTTGGAAAGTTACAGATGTTGTCAGTAGGGCTGGGCAATAAAATAGATATTATGATATTTTATAGATATCATTACAGTAAAAATGTCACGGGCCATCTCTATCCTCCAGATCTTTGGCACCTTTTTCAGCCTCAGAGAGAGGTCAAAAAGATGCTGCTCCACACACATTAAGCAACCATGAACAAATAAAGACTAAAAGGCAGGGATGCTCCGATCAGCATTTTTGGGGGCCGATCCGATCACCGATCACAGGAATCATATATCTGCCGATACCGATACCGATCACCGATCACAGAATAGATGGGAGAATGATAATAATAATCCTCAATGTCCTGTATTTACAATGTAGCCTTGTGCACCACTTAAAGTGGTAAAACCATTTGTACTAAAATAAATAATAAACACAATCAAGATCTTTATGTACCACAATCAACTTTTTATTTGTGTAAACCCTGCCCTGTCAGCTTTGTTGTAATATCCCTCCACCTTTTACTGTCCCTGCTGTAAGGCTCCAGACGTCTAAACGTTTCACTGACAGTGGGCTGAGTGACGGCGGCCGTCTTTTTTTTTGTCCGGGCTTGTTCCTCATACTCGCCGTATTCTGTTGTGTGGCGCGTTCTCAAATGTCGGATGAGGTTAGTTGTATTAAATTGTCGTTGTTGTTGACCACCTCTTGGTATTTCGGCGTCGCATATCTTGCAAACAGCGAGTTTTACATCTTTTTCGGAAACTGTGAAAAAATTCCAGACCGGAGAACTCATGCTGCCTGTGCCAGCCTCATTCATGAGAGCGGATAAACAGTGGCATGTTAATTACGTCACGCGCTGGAATGCGGGAAACAAAACATACCGTCAAAACTCATATAATATACGTCACGCGCAGAATGTCTCCGGTAAAAAATAAATATATATTTGCGATCGGCTTTTCTGATCTGCACTTTGAGAGCACACCGATCAACCTGTTTAGGATCAATATCGGCCGATAACGATCTGCGGCCGATCGATCGGAGCATCCCTACTAAAAGGGTTTAAAAAAAGAAGATTTAAGCAGGTTGGCTCACACAGTGAACACGGTATAATGTACATTTCTATTAGAGCCTGACCCATACATCAGCCAACCGATATATTCAAGTGTGTCATACTCACTGTGCTGCTCTGTTAGTCTTAATGTGTCTTTAATGTGAATACTGGACATGTTGAGTTTCATTGAACAGGTTAACAGTGCTGGCAAAAAACAAAAAAGTAGAAGGTAGTGCTGTGCGATATTACGATATATATATCGTAGTGCGATATAAAAATGTCCACCGTACAATATAACCCTCTATCGTCTATATCGTAATTTTAACATGTGGGTTACTGGGTTAGCTCTGTTGCTACACTAACGTTAACGTTAACGTTACTACGGTTGTGGTTTAGGTACGCAGTGTAAAGTACAACTCAACGTGGGAATGACCGTTGGATAATCCAAATGTATCATGTGAGTTCATGTTGTATGAACAATGAATGAAGGCTAATGTAACTGCAGCAACGCTACTACTTTGCGGTAGCATTTTTACGTCACCCACAAAGACTTGTTTACGACACTGCTAGGGAAGCATAGATGTTTTTTTAAATTTATTTTATTTAAAAAAAAAATTTTATTCCAGTTTTATAACATTACAAACTTTTAAGGCATCATTTGTGAAATCATAATCGAAAATGTTGAATCAGCATGTAAAATAAGAGAAGTCAATTCATTAAACAAAATAAAAATTTAATAACAACTAAATAACAATAACAATGTGAGGGTCTCAATCAAGAAGGGTAAATAAGTCCAATAAAGAAAATAGTTTCTGGGCCTTATTGTTTGACATGTAATACATTGATTTCTTGTATAGCTTGAGATGGTTCTTCCAACCGTTGATGTGGGGTTTCATCTGGAGGTATTTACATTTGTGAATAAAATGTTTCCCAAGTGAGATTAGATTGTTCACCAAAAAGTCCAAGTTCTTCTCCTTTTGGGAAGCATAGATGATGTAAACAACATGGCAGAGGCGGAGAACACAGTGGAAACAGAACCCAAAGAGGAACTGGTGCCGAAAATAATATATGGGGACATATATTGTTATCGGGATATAAAATGACCTATATCGGGATATAACATTTTGTCCATATCGCACAGCACTAGTAAAAGGGATTGGAAATAACAACAGTTGTATTAGTGTTAAAAAGAGAATGTGTGACCAGCAGAGTGAGTATGCATTGTGGATGCACTGTTTAATGTAGGGCTGCAAGTAACAATTATATTCATTATCAATTTCTTTGGTAATTGTCTTGATTACATTTCTGCCTTTTATTTTTGAAAGTACTTGGCATAGAGGCCGACAGGAAACAGGGAGAGAGAGAGAGAGAGGGGAATGACTTGCAGCATAGGTTGCTTGCCGGAATCGAACCAGGGACGCTGCCATTATGTGGCATACGCTGTAACCACTCAGCTTCAGTTAGTTTGTACTTTTATTAGATTGAACTGAGGTGATGTTCTCAAATTGCCTGTTTATTCCAGACTCAAATATATTCCATGTGCAATGATATGAAACAGACAGATTATAAATATTCACATTTGAGAAGCTGTAACTGGAATGAATGTTTGGATTTCTCTCTGCAGTGGAGGTTAAAACATTCCCTGCACACTATTTGAGAATTAACAGCATTTGGTTGTTCTTGGAGAGTTTCCATTCTCCACATCCATCCTCAGGTTTTGCCAACACTGTCCAACACTGTATCCATGCATTCACTGCAGACCAGGAACAATGAGGTTAAATTCACAAACACCACTGCTAGAATGCATCTTCTGCTGCCTACATTAGACACAATGTAACATGTTCATTATATGTATGTGTAGACGCACGACAACATTTTTTAAGAAAGAGACATTTTTTTGATATTATTGGACGCAGTGTTTGTCTTCAGATTAGGTTGTACACACAGATAAATACTGAGGATCCTCATTAAGATCAGCTCTTTACTTATCTAAATAAATATTATGTTAAATGTTCAATATTATGACTTTGATAAAGTCTTTTGATTATCAGTAGTTTAGATGGTACGTGACCAACCAATCAGGCTCATTACTTTAAGTTAGCCCAGCTTTCTTACTGTTTTACAGATAATGAAGCTGCTGATAATGTTCAGCTTGACTGCCTCTGTTTCTCTGCTGCTCAGATGTTTCACCAGGACACTAAAAACAGCAACGCCTTTATTAAGAAATGTGAGTTTCATATCTAAAAAATGCTGATTTTCCAATAGCAGTTGCAAATTTACATCCAGGGTTTTTTGTTTTCCACCTTTCTTTGTATCTCTTTCTCCTCTCCTCTCCTCTCCTCTCCTCCCGTTCCATCTCTATACCTTTCATCTTCCTCCTGCTCCCTCGTCGCTCTAATCCTGCAGCACTCCCTGCTAAGTGCACTTTGAATGCAGATCAATACGTGGTTACTGGTGACGGCTGATGTCTCAGCACAAAGCAAACAGAATGGCAGCAGACGTGTGATTGTGTTCATTTAATCTCAGTTACAAAGAAATGTCTGTGTTTGCACACTGTAGAAATGGACTGAGCAGAGAATTCCAATGGAGGTCAGTTAAAGGGAGAGTCCGGCCGAAAAAAATGTATCAGATGCTCAAATCACATCTTTTGGAGTATCAGTAGATTCTCATTGTGACCCAGATGAAGTGCCTGAATGCAGCGTCAGTGTGATAGTCACTGGTATGAGAACAACAGAGAGCACGTAATTAGGTGGTGGACAGATATGTGAGCATGTGGAACAGCTCAGGGAGTTCAGGTCGTGGTGAGGAGCTTGTTTGGGTTAGTATAAAACTTACTGTACCCATTCTGCCACTTCAGCACTGTCCTAAATTCATCAAGGGAGCTCAGTTCCCCATGTAAGGACATGCTGACCGGCCCGCGAGGCAAAACAAGCTTTTATTAACATACACAGCTGACAGTATACAATTCAATGAGTGAAAAACAACTGTTTATTTAAAGCATTAGAAGGAGCAATAAGCAGCTGCGTGCGATGGAAAGATCGATATGAAATGTGAGAATATAGCTCAAATAGTTAGTGAAGATAGTCAGGATCAGTCAGGTGGAGTCATTAAATATTCTCTCTGCAATTTCTGAAAAAAACTGATGTTGTGGTTCCCAAATCCTCCATAACTTTTGGTTCCAATCATAGGTGAGCTGCTCCAATGGCATAAGGGCAGCCATCTGTGCCATCCATATTAGAACAGAGGGGAGATTTTAAATGGGCCATAACAATAAAGCACATTTCTAATGAAAAAGAAAAAAAAAAGACCATCGGTAGTAAAATGGGGCTGATGCAGACTTGCTGTCAATGCAAACTGTCTTCCAGTAACATCTTGAACATAGAGTCCAGTTTTTTTTGGGTAAGGTCACAGCACCGAAATAGATAAAACTGCATCTTTGAGACTTGGGAACTTTTTCTGTAAAGTACACCAGGGTTAAATATATTCTATGGAAAGTAGAGCCTGACCGATACTGGATTTTCGGGGCAAATGCTGATACTGATATTAGAGAGCAAAAAAAGTCTGATATGGACATATTGGCCGATAATGTTAAATGTACAGAATATATAGATAGACACTTTTTTTAGCAATGATCCCTCAAATGTGGTTATCAAACACTTGTGACAAAGATATGTAATGAAGTCTGTAATATTTTACAGTTTAACTATAAACTTTATTTTATAAAATGCATCAGTGCACTGAAATCTTAAACACTGCTGGGAATTTAATAATTATAATTAGCTATGGATAAAAAAAAAAAACCCACGAAGAAACAAACTGCTTATATAACTGTAAAAAAATATATATCAACAGATTTGCTGATACTGATAAATCTGCGATAGGTCAATATTACTAATATATCAGTCAGGCTCTAATGGAAAGCTTCATCACTTTACTACTGAACTCATACATCTTCTTGCTCCTCCACTTCTGGAATGAATGAGTGGTGGACATGTACCACAGACACTGCCGCAACCATTGAGCCATGGCTGGGACTTTTTTTTTTATAGAACTTGTATTATTCATTCATCACATTTACTTTACCTGAAAACCATCATCAATAATAATGTTGATCTATGATTTAGAGTTTTTTTTACAGTGCAGACTTTTCCCGACAGGATGATTCTCCATGAAGAGACTGCTGCATTTTATATTATCGATTTAATCTGTTGATTATTTTTCTAGATGAATTGATTAGTTTGGTCTATAAAATGGCAGAAAAACTTCAACCTAAATCATCCCCAACCCAAAGATCTTCAGTTTACTATCACAGTAGAATCAAGAAAGCAGAAAATATTCACTTTTAGTTTAATTATTCTTATAAATAAAATAGTATTCATGAATTCCTGCAGGTCAACAACAATGAGATGAACTACTTCACAAATGCCACTTGACTGCTTGAAGTTATGCATCAATCTGCATGCATTATAGACTGCAGGTTAGTGTTGTTTGGATGTGTGTGCACACTGGGGATGAACTGCATTTCTGTTGTTTACCGTGACTAAACAGAAATCTAAATGTGGAGGCTACTTTGATGTTTATCAGATTCAGTAAAGGAGAGTGCTTTCATTTGGCTTTTGGAACAAAAGTAGTGTTGAAATGTTCCTTTAAATCAAAAGGAGAACAGTATAGTCTGACCCTCTGTGTGGAAGTTGCTGGGTGGGTGAGGGGTGGGGCGCATTAGGAGGAGAAACGGCAGTGGAAAACTCAATAGTCCTCCATCAGCTGTCGGTGCACCATACACACAGACGCACACACACACACACACACACACACAGAAAGAGAGAGAGAAACTGATGAGCCTTTTTTCTCACTATGAAAGTTTAATTACTTCCCTCCTAGTTTCATAAATGTTATGTCCTCTATCTGAGCCACACAATCCCCTGACTTTCTATCAACCAAACACTCTGCCTGTGTGTGTGTGTGTGTTTGTGTGTGTGTGTGTGTGTGTGTTAGCTGAAGCTGGATGTGGTGTGTGTGATTGGGTCAGACAGGGTGCAGTGCACCATCTTTTTGGCTTTAAGGTGGATCGCATCATATCCGAGGCACCAGTGAGTGAAATGACTGTTGACCAGCAGGTTTAGTGTAGCTGCAGTTTGGCCATCAGACAGCGAACGCCTCCAACAACTAACAGCAGCTTTCAATATTGCAGTTATCAATCCAGTGACAGAGGAGGAGGAGGAGTTAGGGGGTAACGTGATGTAACGTGATGTCACTGAAGCAGATGTGTGGCTGCAGACATGTCTAAAATGTCCATTTCCTGACTGTCTGACATTTTAATGATGGTGCACGTTTTGCTGTGTGTGCGCTTAAAAAAGCTGAGACTATAGGTTTTTAGTAGACGCTGTTTGATGTCAGCTGTCTGTTAGCCTCTGTGAAAGTGAAAGCCCTTCATACAGCAGAGAGTAAACACAGTTCCTTCTCACTACCTTTTGAAAAGCAGAAAACAACTTGTTTTGCTATTTCTGGGCCATTTTTTCCTCTTCAGGTATTCAGAGACTCAGTGTGGATGCAGTGGAGATGATTTGTCTTCAGATATGTTTTGCATCACAGAATCACTTGTGTGAGTGTATCATTGTTATCCTGAGAGAACATACGATGAATGTGTATTATGGTGAGCTACCTGTGATTCCTCTATGTGTAGATGCTGTACTCAGAAGTCTCTACAGTACAATGTTGTGATGTCACTGCTGCAGTGGAAACAGAGCAGTGAATAAATCATGATGTGCATGAAGTATGTGACAGTTGAAGCTTCTTAAAATGAAAGCATGAAACAAACAGAAATTCTATAGTTCCTTCGTGTTTTCTCTGTCACTCTTTTGATCATGTCATCTTGTCAAATGGTAAATGGACTGTACTTATAGAGCTCTTTTCTTGTCTTTTGACCACTCAAAGTGCTTTTTACACTACATGTCACATTCACCCATTCACACCCATTCATACACAGTTGGCGCAGACATTGGGATCAATGAACATGTGGACTGGAGGAGCCTGCAATCAAATCCAATCTTCTGATAAGTGGACGATTGCTCTTCCTCCTTCTTCTGCATTCTTAAAACGAGCTCCACCATCCCAACTATCAAACTCTAAATAGTCACATAACAGCAGTGTGCGTAAACATGCATTAAATCAAATTATCTTTTGCCGATTTTCTACATTTGGATGGAAACCTTTGTAAAAACCACTCAGTCCACTGGCAGTCATACTATGGTGTTTTGGAGTGATGTGTCCTCTCACTCACAACCCAGCAGCCACTGCAAAGAAGAACACATGAACCACAGAACACTAACTTCTTAGACAGCGCTACAGTACAGTGATGTCACTGATGCAATAGGCAATCCCATTTTATCTGATTCAAAATATAAATCATTACCTACAGCTGATTTAAGGTGTTGCTGGTGATGTTTATTTTAAATAGAGACAGAGAGAGTCAGTTGAACATGAAGCTGCTATCTATATCTTGTAGGGCTGCAACAACAAATCGATAAAATTGATCAAATTTGACTATTAAAAGTGTTGGCAATGAATTTCGTTATTCATTCGTTGTGTTCACTCATTATGAATTAGTAAAGAAAAATGCATCACAAAACTTTTATAATTTAATATTACTTTAACAGCTCAGGGATGTTCAAGTAGCAGCCTGTTGTTTATGTACTTTCTTCCACTGTCAATTTGAAATAATATATATTTTTTAAATCCGATAATTCAATTAATCGAAAAAATATGGACTTATCATATAATACATGGACATGACCTAGATCATTTTTTGACCTCAGTATTGCCACACTTCACATTAGAAGCTAAGAGGCTATTCATGTCACATTGGCTAAACAAGTAGTGTCCTCCATTGTGGTATAAAATGATCTTTAACAACAGTAAACGATAATATTGTTTATCGCGATTATTTCTGAGACAATATATCGTCCAATAAAAGTAGTTATTGTATTGTGACAGGACTAAGCATGCTGAAGAGCAACCTAAACTGGTTTCACTGGTATTTATGGAGTGATTGAGGGTGAATTGTAAAACACCTGCAGAACTTTAATCTGGAAACTGGATTTTTGATACCAACAGTCATGACAGTCATTTTGAACATAAACACAACACATAGTTTATAATGCAGACACTGTTTTCTAAATGACCTCAAATATATCTGTGTCATGTCTGGACTGCAGCGTTTGTTACTTATTAGAGACACATTGTACATTCTCAAAAAAAATAAATTCTGTCTCATTATCCTGTTAACACAATCATATCATTTTCATTCACTAATTCTCTCTAAATGTTTCTACTTTGCTGTTTTTTTTTCCAAGTGCTGTTAAGTTACATCAGTGAAACTGGACACTCTCTTCAAATTAAAAGCCCATCAGGAACATGATTCAATTTGAGCCACTGGAAGGCTTTTATTGTGATACATCATCAGAAAGTGTTGAGTTTTACTGTCAGAAAACACAGCAGCCTCTAACTAAACCATAGTATTTATTCTTATAAAACAAAGAAAAGGCCTATTTCTGATAGGTCTGCTTCTCTCTGCAGTAAGTAAAGGCCTCCGCTGAGAATTTAATATACACCAATACCTGAGATAACTAATACTAATACTGCTGCTGATGTGTTAGTCATTTAAATGCCTGAAGTGAAGATGAAGACACGCCACACTGCTTTCTCTCTCCACTCTGTCTCACCTCAACTGTTCAGTTTGATGTTCTCCTAAAAAATGATGTGTATGTGTCTGACTCAGCCAGATGTGTCTCTTTGGTTCTCCCTCCTCCGCTAATCCCCCTAACACACACACACACACACACACACACACACACACACAGTCAATCACACACACACACAGTCAATCACACACTGTGGTGGTTGACTGCCTCTTCAGGTCTGGTCAGGCTCAATTAAGCAGTGTATGCCGCTGCTGAATAATTTGAAAGGAGTGGTAAGACTGATTGGTGGATTACATAATTAATGTTGGAAAACACACCAGTCTATACAATGCTGTGATTTAAAGCAGGTGTGTGTGTGTGTGTGTGTGTGTGTGTGTGTGTGTGTGTGTGTGTGTGTGTGTGTGTGTGTGTGTGTGTGTGTGTGTGTGTGTGTGTGTGTGTGTGTGTGTGCAGGGTTGGACTTTTGACCATCATGCAGCCCCCTGAAATATACATCCTGTATTATTCTCCCAAACCATACAGAGCTAAGTAGTGAGTGGACCAGTGTTCCCAGTTGCTCTTGACTGACTCCCTGGTGATCAACAACCAACCACCTGGTTTTACTAGACAATGAAATAATCTGACAGGATGAAGTGATTATAAGTTCTGGAATTGTTGGAATTCCCTGGCAAAGATGTACAAAAAGCTGTATAATATTAAGACCAGATTAGAGCCAGACAGATATATTGTTCAGCCAGTATCGGCATATATGTTGTCTGATATGCACCAATATTATTTTTTTAAGTTATATAGGCAGTGTTTTATGTATATGTATCCTTTTTCTTAATTCAAGTTGTATTATTTATAGGAATTCATAATTATTACATTTACAGTGTTTACTGTTTCAGTGCACTGATGTCGTTTTACACAATAAAATGAATAGTTAAACTGTAAAATATCATGACTCCTTTATCACAAGTGGTTGATTAGCACATTACAGAAAATGTGCCTTTTATGTATATATTCTGTATAAATAAGATTATCAACCGATATATCAGTATCACAGTTTTTTTATTCCTTAATATCGTTATTGGCATCAGCCCCAGATGCAATATTGCTCTTTATTAATGGAAAAAAGAGAGAGGGAAGAGAAAAGCGTTAATAGTAAAGAGCAATAGACAACCATACTGGTGATTATAAGGGTAAGGATAAGGGTCAACTTTATTGATCCCCTTAGGGGGAAATTCAAAATTGACACAACGGTATTCTTGTAATAAGTTATAATTTTTTTTTTAAAGTAAAATACTATAATAAACAATCTCTAAATACCATATATAGGTGTTTACTCAATGAATGCATGGAGCTGTTCCCTCTCAGTTCATACAGATTTCAACTATTCAAACATTCATAATGACTTGATTGATGATGACTATTGCATCAGGTGTTTACACAGGTAATAAATCACATTGTTGCTTTATATGAATGTTCAGAGAGGAGTGATAGACTTGTGTATGTGCTTGTTTGTTTGGGTGGAGTTTGAACTACAGTTGATGCATTGTGCCTGTTTACTGGACAGCAGCACCAAGCAGTGTGAACACACTGTAGGTGGAGATAGGTCTGGAATGGGCTACATGTAGGCCTACATTACCCCACAGACAGTAATAACACTATCTATACTATATACTGGATATGACAATCATTACCACATAACTGACATTTGGAAACTATTTGTTCCCCCTGTATAAGGGTTTAACATAATAGAGCTCCAGATATAACCTACTGCAGCCTTTTAAAGCATGTTTAACAAGGGAACCCTCAGCCTGATCATTTTAATAATATTATGACAGGATATGGACCCAGGTAGATCAAACACTAACGTTGCTAGTCAACATTAGGATAGTCAGCCAAAGTCGTGCAGCATTAGGGAACTATGCTAGACTGCAAAAACAAGAGCCAGATAGTTTATGATATGTTATTTGGCAATGATGGACTGAGTGAGAACCAGTAGTAGATGATGGTTTCACTTTATGATAGCTTTATCTTATATCAATGTCATCAATTGAATGAATCATCATATTTCATCAGTATCCTGGCATGGCACACATATACCTCCCTGAGAGTCCCTGTTTCCCTGCATACTCCACTCTCCTCCTGTTCCTCTGCCTCTCAGTGTCCATAAGCAGCCACCTCTCCTCCTCCCATCTGTTGCTGCATAATGGCGGTTACTGCTGTGGCTGAAGCTACTGCTGCAGCCCCTGCACCAACCATATTTGTGACTTTTGCACATACAGTATGCATCTAGATTCTTCCTTTTTTTTATTGGCCTGCAACTTCTCCGCACCCGCTCCTTTTTGTTCTATGCTTATCTATCTTGACAATAAAGGAAGATCTTCCTCCATCCGCAGATGTTTGGCTCTGAGCCACAGTATCTGACGTGAGAAACTGAGAGGATAAGAGGGAGGGGTGGGGCCGGCCCAGGAGGAAATGTAATAGAGCAAGCTTATTGTCAGTATATAGAATGCTGCCCCTGCTTTTGGGGCTGGTTGCAAAAAAATCTTATATCAGCCCCAAGGTGTGCTGGCCTACCAGGAAAATGCCTGTTATGTTAGATTATAGTGCTGCCCTGTGTGTGTGTGTGTGTGTGTGTCTGTGTGTGTGTTGTGTGTGTGGTTATTGCTGCACGTGCTGACTCGTGAGCAACTGAATGTGCATTTTGTGTTAAAAATTGTCCCAGAAATGAGGAACAGACTGTATGAACCAACATCAGTATAAGATGCTTCAATTATAGTTGCCCATTTTAACCCTTCCATATTATTCAGGGTCAAGTTTGACCAATTTTTTGATCCAAAATGATCTGAAATGTGATGACTTCCCCTAATGTGACCCAGAACATACAGTATGTGAGGGGTTCATGTTGTGCATCACACAACTTTATGTCAGTTTTAAAAAGCTTAAAGTCTGTTGTAAGAGTGTTATACTAAATACCAAAAGTTCCCATGAGCCTCATCAGCTGTTGCCATGGAGAAAACCCAAATCCATGCTGCTAAATAAAAGTTGTAACACTGAGTCATCACCACAATCAGGAACTAAACACTTCACTGTAGCTGCTCAATTGTTCCAAAAAGCAAATTGATTCAAACTGGTGAATTTCTTCTACAGGGTCAGTAAAACTCATTATGTAAGACAGCAGAGTTTCAGCTCACTAATTGGATGTTTATTACCTCAAAGGTGCTTTTTTTTCCTCTTCTGTGGTGTAGAGCTCTATTGTTGCCCCGAAACTAGTAATAAACACACCAGTAAGCCACACTGTAGCACTGGGTGACATGTTCCTTTTACCATGAACACACACTGCATTTTATTTTGACTCAATCCCACACACACACCATCCTGTTAGCACAAATACTGACTAGAACACCAAATGTGGATTCATCCGCTGCTGAAAATAGTCCCTAACAAATATACTATTTCTTTCTATATGAGTAACATATTTTAACACCTACAGTCACCAACTGTTTTTGGTATTTAGAATAGTAGTAGAATATTGTTGGTTTGGGACTTTTTTATGGGATTTGTCGACAGAAAGAAAGAAAGAAAGTTTTTAAAAAGAAAAAGTTTTTATGTTCAATTGCATCTTTAAGTTTTAATGTACTTTTTTTTTCCACTAGTGTTTGTACTCATCAAGCACATCTATCTAACAGTGGTACATTTTCACACAGCTACATCATTACAGCAGGATGTAATCAGGCCTGTTTTTCCTGCTTCTTGCCAATTTAATGTAGCAATTTGAGGAATGAGAATTATAAATTGCTAGTGTAAGGTGTCATATAAAAACATGTCATTGTGTAAATAATATTGGACTATTATTTTCAGTTCTTTCACAAAAATGTACTGTTGCACAGTGAAGTGCAGAATTCGTATCAAAGAGCTGAATGGACAATAACTCAGATCCTGCAGAGATATTCACACACACACACACGCACACACACACACACACACACACACACACATATATACTGTACACACACAGATTTATGTGATGTAAAGTGAATTTGCTCTGGTGTTCTGGCGATATTGTTTGTGAGCCTTCCTGCAGATAAAGCAGTAATAAAGAAAAAAAGAGAGAGAAAGAGGAGAAGAAAATAGGATGATGATGATTAAAGGGTCAGAAGATGTGAGACAGTAGTGCAACCCCAGGTTAACAGTGGAGAGGTGTGTGTGTGTGTGTGTGTGTTGGGTCTGGGGGGGTAGCATTGTGCTTTAAAAGTTTAACAAGCTTTGAAGATGACCTTTAGCGGGTTGAAAGGATGAACAGAGGGGAAAAGAGGACGAGGCGTGAGTCACAATTTTCAACAAAGAATGAAACATTTCCCATTTGTGCCAGCTGTGATGTGATAGCTGAAACATCACAGCGTCCTCCTAATGACAGACAATCAGCTTTATTGTTCAGATATTTTGTTTAAATATGTATGACATTGGTTACCATGGATACTAATCCCTTTAACTGGACTAACCTGGTCCCAGTCAGGCTCATTTCCAGGCTCAGCAACAACAGGTGTTACAGCCAGTTCCTCCTTAGCCACATAACAAATGAATCACAGTGTGACAGACCATAGCCTGCAGTTATTACTAACATACAGTGTAGTGTAGAGCTCTGTCTACTTTACAGTACTGTAGTCCACACATGTGCTCCCAAATACAGTGGAAGATGTACCGGATGCACTGGAATATATATTTAGAGCAATGGCTGTAGCTTTATAGTGAAAGAAGATGATGTCATTAAAATGACAGAAATGAAACAAGATGCCAGACAAAGAGAATTGACACTATATGGATGCTATTATCTCACTTGTATAAAGCAGGTAGTGTAGTACAGCTGAAAATAAAAGTTGATAGTAAGGTTTAGTTTGTAAGGTTTATTTAAGCCAGGCTTTACACAATAAATCCAGCCTTTCTGAGCCTGCTTTTTAAACCCATCACCCACAAGTCAGAAGCTAAATGTACTGTACAGTATTCTTATTTATCACAGTGCATTTGATGCCAAGTGCAGGTGAATCAGATGTATGACTCAGAGACAACCGCTTCTATCTGGAAGAGAGGTATTTATAATGCAGGTCTAGCTGGATAATCCAGGTTTATTATGCTTCAGTAGGGCTGAATTCACGTCGAGCCCCTTCATGTGTTGGATCAGAACATTCCTGAACGCGGAAGCTTCTAGAGAATAGAGAAGAAGAAATAGAGAAATGACAGTGTGTGAACTGTCGGTTTAATATTCAACACAAATGGAGATAGAGGACATCCTTGTCTAGTGCTCGCTGTATTGGGAAGGGAAGACTGTGTGCCTTCAGTAACAACATGAGTAACTGGAGCTGTATAGTACGCTAGGTTTTATAACCTCTAATAACACCAGATCTTTATTGTGCTGCTTAGACGGAACTTTAAGAGCTCCACTTTGATGGATTACATGCAAAAACACATTTCTGTCACATTCTGTTCTGTTTCTACTAGAGCTCGACTAATACTGGATATTTGGGGCTGATGCCAATACCAAAATTAGGGAGTAAAAAAAATATCAATCATCAACATAAAATGCACCATTTTTGTAATGCAGTTATCAAACACTTGTGACAAATGATATATAACAGATTAACTGGAATTTAATTATAATACATTCCTATAAATAACAAAACACAACAAAAACATAGGTACATATTTTTTAAATGTATTGCTCATAAACACACTTTTTGTTTTTGGAATGATCCTTCAAATGTGGTTGAGTCAGGAACACCCTCGTCAGAGATCACACCATTTATTGCAACAAATAGAAATACAGGGAGCCCAATGTGAAACCCCCATGCAGAGTGTGTGAAAGCAAGACATGGATTTCAGATTGACCCTTGAACCATGATGGGAGCCTGAACCAGAAAGGTGGAGGATGGGCTGATGGAGGCAGCAGCAGTGTGAGTGACAGCATCGGTGTAGCAAGGATCAGTGTAGGTGAGAGTCATATTTAAAGCCACAGCCTCGTGGTGAGAATGGCTGTGATTGGCGTGTGACCGATAGATATGCTGATTCAATCAGCAGCTATCAGCTGATTACAGCTGGGGTGTTAGACTGCTGTGTCCTGCATGAACTAACACAGCGCTTCATTTAGTGGACATGCTCAATCTGTGGCTGTCATTTACTTCAGCTGAGGAGAGAATTTCTCTTCTCCTTTTCACTGTTTTATGAGAATCCTTGATTTGTTTTTCTGTTCCTTGATTTCATGTAAATTCAACTCTTCATCCATGTTCATCTGGTGTATTGATCAATTCACTATTATATTCATTTCTACAACAAATGAGTCATGCATGCCCACTTGATAGTACCTCCAGATACATCCTCCAGACATTTATTAAAGACATCTGATATGTGTTTCCCACAAAGAAAAGTTCAATTACCTTGTTAGAATCCTTAAAATACAACATGTCTCCATTCTCTCTCACTGAAATGAGTCCGGAATCTGTGAATATGCAAATATATTTAGTTTCATATGTTTAACTGCTGGACAATAAATCACTGCGACTAAAATCACATGTGTTATCACAATTGATCAAACACTAAGTAAGCATACTTTATACTTGAACAATAAACTGTATTGTATAGAATGACATCAGTGCACTGAAACAGTAAACTTCACTGAATTGAATAATTATAAATAATAATAAATAAAAAAATACAGAAGACAAAACAAATGATCAAAATTACATCAAATGCTGCCTACAGTATATAACTTAAAAAAAACCATTGGTACATATCAGGCAGTGTTCTCTTAGTGTAACTTGCTCACATAAGTCATTTCTTCACATTTTCTAATTCTAAATAAAATAGCATGCCGTATCATTAATCAAGCATAAACTCTAAATATTTGGCTTTAAACAAATCAGTGTCCCTGCACGTTGTATGCTGATACACACTGAATCTGTCATCCACTGTGTGCTCCCTGTGTATCACCCTGTTGTTTGTATTCCTCACATCTCAAATAATAACTGTTCTGTCTGCACAAAGATCATATCTCTCCTTTCTTTGCTGTGCCGATCCGCTGTGTGTTGCTGCTTCCAGGCTCTGTGTGCATTAATATAATGATACTGTACACCTGGAATGAATGAACTCAGTGACTGAACAGCTCTGTTCAAATGGTCGCTGTATGAATAAAGCCTAGCACACTGTACGCTAATGGTTTTTAATGGCAATTGTAATATCTTGGTAATTTATGTTTTCCTTTCAATTCATCTTAATGCCAGATATCTGTTTACAACCCAGCCAGCATGTCCATGTGGGCCCCATAAGGGTTACATTTAGGCTGCAAATATGACCCCTTAGTGGGTTTGTCTACAGTTTCCATGGTGACCCCACCTGTGTTTGCCCATATGGGCTTCAAGTGGGTTCTGAGTGGGTTTCAGGTGAGGCCCAACTGGGTGAGACCCATGTAGACCCCCATATGTTTGCCCATATGGAGTCTAAGTGGGATCAGAATGGACCTTAAATGGGGCCAAATTAACCAATGTTACTGAAACAATATGGGGGCCAATTTTCTCTGTTTATGCCCATGCCCGCTTAACCCACTACCAATCCCTTATGGGGCTCATACAGTCATCCAACATGGCTTCACATGTGGGGCTCATGTTACTGAAACCATGTGGGATCTGTGAAATTAGTCCAGTTCAAGCCTATTCCCACTCAGTACCCACTTAGCCCACATTTAACCTATGTGGGGCCCACATGGACATGCTGGTTGGGAATTGCAACATTTCAGAGTTTAAATGGACAAAACAGGGAAATTACAAAATGATCAGTATATTAGAACATTATTGTGGTGTGTAGAAGGGTTTTTCTCAGCTCCTGGATAATGCAACTGTTGAGTAATTGGTATTCAGCTCCAGCAGCCCTCTAGATATATTCTAGCTGTTTCATGCTCTGGAGCAGAATGAATCTGCTTTTTTCTCTTATCAAGCTATCAAGCTGCCACATGCACTTTTTTACAGTTGAAGAAAAGCACCTCTGTCTGACCCTCACTGCAGTGTGGGACACTGGCAGAGAGGAGCAGGTGTGTGTGTGTGTGTGTGTGTGTGCGCTCGTGCGTGCATACGTGTGTGTGTGTGTTTGTGTGTGTGTGTGTGTGTGTGTGTGAGAAGGAAAAACGTGAGTAGTAGTGTTAAAAACAAGAAGGAAAAGCGAGATGGCATGGCACCCTTCACTTCTCTGTAGTCTCTCTCCTCCTCGCCTGCTTCTCACTGCAGTGCTCTTATGTAATCTGATTGATCATGGTGGAATGTTCCAGTGCGGAGCATTTGGAAGAAAGGAGAGGAGAGGAGAACAGGAGCGGAGCTGAGGAGCAAGTTGAGAGAGAAAATGAGATGAGATGAAAGCGCAGGGCAGATGAGAGGAGGATCTGTGACTGTAGAACTGTGAAGTCACACAGCTTTTCTCTCAGTGCACTTACTAAACCATTAAGAGGAATCACTATCTGTGTTTGTACTTTCTCTCTCCTCCCTGTCTCTGAGGGAATTTTTAGACTAGGACTCTGCTTGGTTTTCCTCCTTGATTTGACTCACGTGGTCAGATCTGAACACAGCAATCGTAATCAGACCCTTTAGAGGAGGTGGTCTCTGTCCCGCCGTAGAAGCATTCTGGACAGGTCAGTTTATAATTGTGATCTGACCTTGATCTGAACCGACTGCAAGGCTGCAAATTTGAGCTAAATGACTCCCGTAGACAGGTGCGCTATGCATGCTGGGATGTAGATGAGCAAAATCAGCAGTTGCTAGCAGCCAAAAAATCAAGGTCTGACCTGAAGCAGCACTGAGCTACATTTCCTCATTCATATTTAAGCAGAGAGAACCTTCATCGAGACCCTCTTCCTGTGTATACATGGACACATCTGACCAATGAGATCTCACCTGGTCACACTCATGTATGTTAATAGATGGACGAAATAGAATGATCACCTTTCTGACAATAGAGATGTCACAGTTTGAACTAGAGAGCTACATATTTAGATAGACTCTAAATCAGGGGTGTCAAACTCATTTAAGTTCAAGGGCTACATAATTAGCTACACGTGCATAGCTTAAAAATAAGCTAGAAAAAACAGAATTACTTTTCTGTCATTTTTATATTTGAAGTTATCCAGAGGGCCGAAATTGTACACCTTGGCGGGCCGGTTCTGGCCCGCGGGCGTATGTTTGGAACCTCTGCTCTAAAGGATTCCGGGCCAACACAACACATACACAGTAATTGGGTTGAAGAAATGTATTTTACCTATCCTTCAAACAGTTAGGCCATGGCAAACCATACATGATGTCATCTTTTCTTAAAATAAATGGCAGTTAAGACTAGAAAACAAACTATCAACTGGTTTAAAACAAGTGAGTCTCAATAAAATATGACTATTACAGTGTTGAACAATGTTCCTAGTGTCAGTCCATACATTCAAAACCAGCGTAAGATCATAAGAGTCAAGCAGGATAGCACTGAACACCAAAAAGTCCATCATTGGTCCGCGCTGGTTTCTAATCTGCAGCTGATCACAGGGAATGAGTACTGCAGGTGGGCAGTTTCCCCTCATTCAGAAAAGAACAAGTTCAATGCGTTAAAACTATTTCCACCCATGCAATAATATATAAATAAAATTCACTGCAAATAAAAGCCATACAAATATTTAACACATGTAATAAATAAGAGTTCAACCCACTGCACACAAAACAATGCATTCAAATAGTCATTAAAACAAATTCAAATCATGCAATAAAACTCAAATATACAAACTGCCTGTCTGAAAGAGACAGGGTGTAATGTGTCATATTACTGGAGCCGTTATATGCAACCAAGGACTGAAACACTAAAAAAAATGCCTGTAGCTAAAAACGTTAGATTTCAGCATGACACATGACCCCAAAAAAGACCTCAATCCAATACATAATTTGTGGTTGGATTTGAAAAGGGCTGTTCACACCTCATCCCTGTTTTGCAAAGAAGAAAAGAGTAAAATTGCAGTGTCCAGATGTGCAAGCCTGATGGAGACCTATCCACACAGACTCGTGTATAAGTGATCAGATAAGATAGCCTTTATTGTCATTGTACAGTCACCTATACAACAAAATGACAGGCTTGAAGAGGGTGAATATTTATGCAATCATTTATTTGACATTATATATTTTTTAAATTATTTTACATTACTTTGTAGAAATCTGTTTTCACTTTTTCACTTTTTTTGTGTGTAAATTCTTGTCAAAAAGCAAAATTATATTTATAAAATATATAAAAAGGGGAAAACCTCCAAGGGGGTGAACACTTTCTAAAGGCGCTGTTCACCATATAGACATGCAATCATTTCTTTTACAGTCAACATTTCAGCTGAATGCAGATTAAACATCTATAACAAACTCTGCATACATTTCAATTAAACAGCTGTTCTGTGTTTATGTTTACGTGTGTTCTCTATGACTAACAGTGTGTACACATATATGTTAGCTGAGGTTTTTTTAAGGTCTGTTTCTGTCACCACACACCATACAGCCCAGTAACATCATCCACTTCTGTCTTCTTAAAGGCTCAGTTTTTTTTTCCATTCAGCAGCTTATAAAAACTTAGTTCTGGTAGTGCTTCCCACCACAGCACCACACAGCAGCTTTTAGATATTCTTCTGTTGTTTGCCAGGAGACAGATGTGACAAGGAGCCACCTTCACTCAATACAAAGGAAGAAAGGAGAGTGATGAATTGTTTTCCCTTCCGGGGTTGGACTTAATTACACTCTATGTCTCTGTGTCGGTGAAAACTGAAAATATATTTATAGAAGGAGAATGTATGACAGAGCTGTTGTATTGGATTAGATTAGATTGTACAGGTGTTTCTTATAAAGTGCTTTGTGAGTGCTTGTCATCACAAGAGGATTGATTTGTATTTTAGTTCAATAAAGATCAAGCATCAGTCTTTGCAAAGCAGCCTTTGTGTCTCACTCTCTGAATGGTGTGCTTCTTGTTGTCCTGCTTCTTAAAACAGGGAAAGAAAAGTAGGATAAAGTTTTTCTCTTTTTTTCTGTGCTGTGACCCTAAGCTGTTGTCGCAGCAACCTACATACTGTGAGTTGAGCAGGTGAGCATGTGAGTGTGTGTGTGTGTGTGTGTGTGTGTGTGTGTGAGAGAGGAGAAAGAGAGAAAGAGAGAGAGGGATAGAGCAGAGAATGCACAGAGTTTGACTAATGAGTTCTGTTCAGCGTCTCATAGATCATGGCAGATGTGTGTGTGGTGCTGGATGGATGGCTGGCTGCATGGGCAGTCTATTTCTAGGAGACCTACCTATGGCATTGAACCAACACACAGTGCACGTTGCTGCTGCACTGCTGTATTTTGCTCTGGTCCCTGAGGCCTGCTGCGGCCTTTCAAAGACAACCAGAAAACTCTATGAAGTCTAACTTCATGTGAAGTGTCCCATATATGATGGAACTCAGAGAAAAAGCCAGCAACAGCAGGCTCTGCAGTGCTGCTGCTGCTGGAGTGATGGAAACTAACCAGATACTTTTTTTTTTTAAACTTTGTAATATCTTTTAATCTTTGTGTAACCACAAGTTGATGTTTGATGATTTTATTCCTGTAGATAGGATGCATTTATTATATTTAACCCTTACATACTATATAATATCATATTCTGACTCTTAATTAGTCTCCACACCAATTCACATTCATAAATTCCACATTGATTAATACATGTACTATTTATAACTATTTTATGGTGCAGGACATTTTATATAATATGATTAATACAAGTTGTTTAAATGCTTATTTTTTTTATTTAATTTTTTTTATAAACACAGGTCAACTTTGTACATTTGCATATATAAAAATGTGCATCAGCTGCACATAAATAAAAAAAAAAGATGCTTTTATTTCCATTTTTTTACACTGTGGGTCACATTAGTGAAGTCTGGTTAAAAATAAATGTGTATAAGGAGTTTTTACAGCTGTCAAATGTAAATAATTGGTCAAATTTGACCCTGAACAGGATTAATGAAATAAGCATAGAGAGGTGGTGGATATGGATGGAGACGGTGGCTGATGAAGAATAGGCTGCTGCTGCTGATGCAAACATCAGTCATTAATGTTTTCTCCGCCTGCACAGTGCACACGTCCAGCAGATGTGCAGATGAGCAGATTTGTGTGTTAATAAAGGCTGTCAGATGACTTTAATGGTGTAATGAAGCTGATTGATTGAGTGAGAGATGTATTCAAGTAGAAATGATCCACCAACAGTGTGACCTGTAGGACAATCTTAAGACTTGAGTTTTAGTGTTTGAAGAGCCTCTGCAGATATTTTTGCTGCCATAAGAAAATATGATAATTCCTTCTCTTACACTTGGGAGTTCTTTAAAGGGCTAAAATATGGATATATTAAGAAACCTAGGTACAGTCTTGCTGCTAATTTGTGTCAGTAGCCAACTTCTGTACTGCAACAAGAAAATCATTGCTGCATTTTCCTAATCAGAGTCTATAAATGCAGAATTAAAGTTTAAACAATTAAGATGTAATAACATTTATAATGTTAGTATAACAGTCTAGAAAGGCTATTTGTTTTGCTGGATGTCACCGCAGTGTAAAGTCTATGGGACTTGGCCAGGGAGAGACTCTAATATAAATGTGCAGCTGGCCACACAACAAGGGAACAAGCCAGGGAAAAGAAAAAGACTTGGCATCATATTAGAGTTCAGTATTCAGTTCATGTAATCCATCGATGGCTAAAATGCATCTGGGATAGCTTTTAGATGAGATTAGCTTCACCTTTTATTGTCGCTGTGCAGAGTACGGGTACAAAGCCAAAGAAATGTAATTAGTATCCAGCCACAAATGCAAGAACACTGTTGTGTACAAATGGGTGCAAGCATGGCTGGATCTACCATATAGGCAACTAAGGCAAGTGTCCAGGGGCCCTAAATGATGGGAGGAAAAAAGGCTCCACAGAAATATGACACATGGTTTGATCCATTTTTTTGACATTGATAGTTATCGTTGCTGTTTGACACCTAATATGTCCGGAATGAGAAATGTGGAGTTACAAAGTTTCTACGTGACAGCAGCATCATCCAATAAGAATAAAATAAAAGTTGTTTCCAGGCCAATAAGTCTCATGATTGACTGTTTTATTTGTTAGTTTGGTAGCTGGGTGAGTGATGATTGGTTAGTAGGCCACATTGTGCTGTGGTTGGTTTGGATCAATGAGTGTGTGGGAAAAATGATCAACTAGCTGAATGAGCATGAATTTTTAGTGGCCAGGGCCCCGGGGCCCAGGGCCCGGGGGTTACTAATCCAGCCTTTGGTGTCAGAAAAAAAGTACTACAGCAAAAGTGATGCTATACGTTCCAATATGTACAATGATTGACAGTTACAGTTACAGTTACAGTTAGTGCTGGGCGATATGGATACAATCAAATATCACGATATGTTTCACCAAATACCTCAATATCACAACAGTATCGTAGGGATGACTATCAGTGCTTTCATAACATATTTACACAATGAGATTTTTGATAAGTAATCATCAGTAATGTGGATATAATAACTAAGTAGATAACAGCTACAACAGTCTGTTAAGCTCAGATACTTACATCATTGTACTGTAATGCAGCCTTTAAAAGCAGGAAAAGACAATACTTACACCATATCACCATATTACAATATTCAGATTCTAAGATGATGTCTAGTCACATGTCATAATATCGATAAAGTATGAACAGAATTTGTACATTTGTTGAAGTATGCAGAGTAAAATACATACATGCATATATGGATATGAAATGACATAGTGCTTTTATTATGTAAAACATGTATTCCATCACTACAGTATGTATGAAAAGTGCTATACAAATAAAGTCTGATTGGTTGATTGAAATGTAATGAATTATTAATGAATGAATTAACCCTCCTGTTGTCCTCGAGGCAAGGAAGGAAGGGAGGGAGGAAGGAAGGAAGGGAGGGAGGGAGGGAGGAAGGAAGGATGGAAGGGAGGAAGAAGGAAGGAAGGAGGGAAGGAAGGAAGGAAGGAAGGAAGGAAGGAAGGAATGAAGGGAGGGAGGAAGGAAGGAAGGAAGGAAGGAAGGAAGGAAGGAAGGAAGGAAGGAAGGAAGGAAGAAGGAAGGAAAGGAGGAATGAAGGAAGAAGGAAGGAAAGGAGGGAGGAAGGAAGGAGGGAAGGAAGGAAAGAAGGAAGGGAGGAAGGTAGGGGGAGGAAAGAAAGAGAGAAGGAGGGAGGGAGGAAGGAAGGAAAGAAAGAGAGAAGGAGGGAGGAAGGAAGGACAGAGGGAAGGAAGGAAGGAAGGAAGGAAGGAAGGAAGGAAGGAAGGAAGGAAGGAAGGAAGGAAGGGAGGAAAGAAGGAACAGTCAAAATAGACAGGGTCAATTTGACCCGGGAGGACGACAGGAGGGTTAAAAGACCACACACTCTTCTAGCTTTAGGTACAGTATTCCATCATTTTGGAGCATAAGTAAAGAGAGCTACACTACCTGTACAGTATGTCATTGAAGTGCAACGGTCATGTGATGGTGCATGTGCATGTAAGGTTAGACTGGACATTCAGCAGTAAGGATATGATGAAGTCAGTGTGGCTGATTACATTCTGCTGGATTTACTGAGGCTCTGCCATTTCACAAAGGTCATTCCTGAGAGGAAAATGATCGGCCCTGTAAGAGGAGGAGCAGTTACAGCAGGTGGATTAAAAAAGGAGGTCTAGATGGGAGAAGAGACATATTTTTCAAATCTAATCTAACTCATTAGTTTCACAAAATGAGCGCTTTCATTTCTATTAGCAGCACAGCCAGGTTTGGGTAATGTATAGTCATGAGTATCTCAATGTGCAGAATCTCTACATAATCATTTCAATTTTCATTTAAATCTGCAATTCCCACTAAACTGCACCTCTCCAGTAATTATTCACACCCAGAATGCATTTAGAAGGCTGTCCTGTCTCTGACTTCTTGATTAACTGCCTCTTTCATTAATTTGATCATAATTACACACAGGTTGTGAATTCAAATTGAATGATTCATATATGAGTTACTAATGGAATAGCATGCGCGTCGTCATTATTTACTAGTTAGTCTGAAGTGGTCGAACTGAAGAGCAGAAGGACTCTCAATTAAGTAATAAAGCACAAACAAGCTGCTCTTTAATGTTAATATTGTGTTGTTAATCTCTCCTGAGTCTTAAGGTTCCATTTGTACTGTAAATCTGCTGATATGAGGACACTGACAGAGCATTGGGTTAGCTGATTTAAACTGCAAACTACAAACTTGATTAGCACACTCTCCAATAGAAACAGTGTAGGATGCTATGATGTCTGGCTAGGTTAAACAATCCGAGTGAGTGCTGTTATGTGCATAGTCTATTTTTCCAAGCAAAATTTATTATACTAATTTTTCAAATGTGTTTAAAAGTTGGGTTGGTACCTTTTAGAGATTTCACTCTACAGCTTCTACTACAAATATTACCACAGTTAGTGGAAATGCTCAAAAAAGAGAGAATTTCTCTTCTCCTTTCACTGTTTTGTGAGTATAGAATCCTTGATTTGATTTTCTATTCATGCAAATTCAAATCTTCATCCATGTTCATCTGGAGTCTTGATAAATTCATATATATTTCCACCACAATATTTCCATCAGTACAACAAGTCATGTCCATAGTACCTCCAGATACGTCCTCCAGACATTTATTAAAGACATCTGATATGTGGTTCCCACAAAGAAAAGTTCAGTTACCGTGTTAGAATCCTTACAAATGATAGGAATGCATTATCCTCCCTCATTGAAAATGAATCCAAAATATGTGAATATGCAAATAAATGTAATTTCAAATTTTAAACTACTGGACACAAGATCACTGCCTCCAAAATCACATACTAGACCCTACATACTCAATATGTGTACTATTGTTCAACATACTTTTGTGTGAATAAACAGTAGTTTGTATCTTTCTGGACACATTGAGCTGTAATTATCATATCAATTCCTGAGAGCCTTCAAAACCCTAAACCATGCAACCCATAAAGTCTGAATTAAGCAGGCGGGGAGTTCCGGTCCTCTGAAATGAGGCCAACGCGGAAGTAACTTAAAACTGCATTCTATCAAAAGGCCACCAGGGTGCGACAGTTTTGGTGTCAAAAGGACTTCCGTCTCTATACAAGTCAATGGAGAATTCACCAACTTCTCACTTGATTTCTAACCTCAGTAAACGTTTTCAACATGTGTTTATGGTCTCAATCGCTAGTTTAAAGCCTTCTTCAATGCAGTATGATGTTCATTTGGGACATTTTGGCCTCCCTGATTTTATATTTGACGATAAAGCAGGGTATGCATTAGGGCGTGGCTACGTCGTGATTGACAGGTTGATTGGTTCACAGGTTCAGGAGGGCGCCTCATGCTCCTCCTGATGCCCATATAAGTAGAATCCATGTTTTTATTTTTCCCAGCATGCACCTGAAATTTTCAAGATGGCGCTGCTCAGATCCGATACTATTGGCCTCAGAGCAGCAGTCCACAAACCAATGGGTGACATCACGGATGTTACGTCCATTTCTTATATACAGTCTATGGAATTAAGTAAAGAAATAAGCTATGTCTAGCAGTGAAGTGACACTTCACTTGGCTTGAAGCTTTACTGATGTTATTCCAGAGCTGCCTTGGTTACTGTTCACCTTCTCTGTTATATTATTGTTGTTGTCATCACTGCTAGTAGTCATTTGTTTATTGGGACCGTAGACATAAATGTTACTATTTGATTTACTATACCAAAGTAATCTTATAGCTCATTTCTATCTGCAGTCCCTTAGGTAGGTAGATAATAACATATATAACTGCATTGCACTGTGGGATATTTATGCCAGCATAGTGTCCAGTGTTTACATACTCTAGTATTTCCCCAGAAATAGTATGCACTTCACATACTATTAGTATTATTGTTATACTACAGTTTCAGACATATTAAAAGATTCCACATACTAAGTACTTCACTGGGAAGTTCATTCTCAGTGTTTGTGCACTGCAGACTTTAAGTTTACACATCATATCTGTGTAAGTTGCATACTGGAAATTGACTTGGCTCCAAACTAGTTTAGATGTCACAAATCCTGCTCAAATCTGATTTTCGGTTAGATCAGAGAAACTTTGTTCCTTCAGCAGATCAACGTAAAACAAATGTGGAACAGGACTTTAAGCTATCATAATTGAAAGATCACACTTCCTGCACAAATGTTTCACATTAAAAGTCTTCCGGCAGCTCAAAGGAAACAATCCTTACTTTTACAAATAGGCTTTTAAGTGCAGTTTCATTTACAATCAATTAAACACACTCAATAAATGAGGTAGCATGTCATGACTGTGCTCATAGTGCTGTGTAAATATACATGATACTGAATGTATCATGTGAGCTATGGAAGTTGACGTCATTGCAGCCCTCCTCAGTTTGTTCAGCCTTGTGTGTGTTTGTTTGTGTGGGCCACGGATGTGTTCAACAGTAACCTGATCTGAGCCAGAGTGCTGAATGCATTGACAAGCAGCTGGTTAATGCACATGTCAATATTTAGTAAGGATGACCTCAAAGTATTCTCAGAGCTATTAGTGCTACTTTGTATGTATCCTATGAAAAGCATCAAATGTTATGTCATATTTTTTTGATGTCACATCTTTTGTTATAGTAACAGTAATGATGCCACTGCTGCTGTGGTGGTTATGGTTGGGACCAAAACAAGCCTGGACCCCTTTCTGGACCCCTGGACCCCCCCCTAAAATACAGTGAGCTCTTCTCTGAGGAACCAAGACAAACTCTGAATATACAAAATAGTTGTATATGACATCACACTGTCAAAGATGTAATGCTTTTCTTTGTCAGACAGCATACTTAGATTAATCAGCAATTATTTAAACACAAATGTACAAAAAAGGAGCTTGGTTTCAGCTTCTCAAATGTGATGCTTTATTAGTTTCTCTTTGTTGAACATGATGAACTGAATATCTTTGAGTTTTGGACTGTTAGTCAGACACAATTCATTTGAACATGTGACCTGTGGGGAACATAAACAGACATTTTTCACAATTATCTGACATTTTATGGACAAAACAATTAATAAGTGACTCAAGACAATTTGGCAGCTAAAAAAAGTTATTACAAAGAACTTTCATTTTGTGTCGATTTCAGTGAACCCAATGGACAAAGGCGGTACTATTTTCTTGGAATAAAGTCTGCATTTCCCATGAGCACCACAGCCTCAAACATCTCATATCTTCACTAGCGGGTGCATTTGTTCTGGAAGCAAGTATAAGAAAGATGCTACATATTTTTATACTATTGTTGGTTTTTAAATGCAGCAGTCTGCAGGATGCACAGTGATGAAGTCATGTGGCTATGTAAGATGATTGATTATAATATGATGATGGTGACGTAAAGGACACTCAGTTTTAGTGTTGTGGGACTCTACTAGAATATATTTGCATAACTTATAGCTTATAAAACTCCTTATTTATTTTGTACTGGTCCTTTATGCAGCCTCTCACTTCAGCCTCTGTCTGAAACAGGCCGTTTTAGCTCCTGTCTCTTTAAGCCCATGTCCTGATTGGCCATCATCTGGAAGTTGCCCCCAGTACTAGTAGGATTTTCTACTTTTTCTCATCCTTTACTAAAAATGTAAACTTAGCAAATACATCCATACTTGTATCGTTCTTACAGCTGTATCACCCAATCCAGCAATGCAGCAATGTGGAGGTTTGGGCTTATTTATTTGTGCTTCAGAATATAACTGCTGTGAAATAATCTGAAAAATGAATGTTTTATTTCTCACATTTATGCTCACTACATTGCCGCTTGCTCACTTCATTAACTTTCTAGCTCGCTCGACCACCGCTGCTTTCTCTTTATCTCTCTTTCAGAAATGAGTCGAGTAATCAAAGAGAAATGTCCTTCTTTCCTCCGAGTAACACCTTTGTACTTCTTCACACTAACTATCATGAGACTGTTTCATAACCAGTTAAAAGTTCCTTGTACTAACTTTAACTTGTAGTCAATGCAACCTGTGACGAGGGTTCCCTATTTCATTTACACCTTTACAATCTAATACAATCCAGTTTGTGTTAACACTGCGTATATTTAAAGGTGTTTCTGTGTTTTCCTCATACATGTTACACATATATTAAGATTATTAATATGTCATCTTTCTGGAATAGAACTTTAATTTTTTCTCAAGTTGCATCTTTTATGATTTAATTCCATCACTTTTCATGTACTCACACTAGCTCCACTTTGTACCCTCTATGAATGTTGGCTGAATTCTAACTGTGGCATGAGAGCTGAAAAGGACCTCCTCACGACCCACACACACACACACACACACACACACGCACGCAAGCACGCACGTGTACACACACACACACACACACACGCCACCTTTGCTGATGTCAGCTCATTCGCAGGGTCTACCCAGTTGGCTATGAAAGTGTGATGATAATTGTGGCAAGATGCCGGTACACAGAAAGTGACACACACACACACACATATTAATATCTTGGGTTCAAACTGTTGGCCATGCTAATAGCTGTAGCTGCCAAAAGATATGGATACACACCCATGCAAACACTATGTCAATGTGTATGTGTGTGTTTGCTATAGACGGCTGTATGTGGACTAAGTGTGAAAATCTGTTTGGCTCAGAGAAATATTGTACAAAGTAGGTTTTTAAATAGTGTACAGAGGACAAAAAGAGGAAATCAATTTAATTAAATTGGTTTATAATCATTAAAATAAATAATGTTATTATCCTTGATGGAATGTGTCATTATAGTAGCAGCAGTATGGTGCAGGACCATAGTGCAGTTGTATGTTTTTCATGGTATTGGATTTGTACTCCAGCACATTGGAGTAGAATCACTGTGAGGATAATGTGCTGACTTTCACTTTTAATGATGTGAAATTTACTGGTCAGCCTTCTAATTAAAGCCAAGAGCTTCAACCTCATAGTCACCAATTAATTTCTAATCCAGTGTGCAGCAGTACAGAGCCCTTCTGACCGCACTGTAGTAATAAGTATTAATAAGTGCTGCCAAACTAATCAATCAAGCAGCAGACACACATTAAATATAGAGACATTTACTCCTGTGTGTTTATCTGGTTGTAAATGTGCCTCCAGGATTCAGACTGAAAATGTATCCAGATATAAACAGGACTAAACTAGAAAAGCCTGTTCTAGCTGGCGATTGAACAATGGAGCCTGATGGTAAGTCAGGCTCCATCGGTGACCGAGTGACCAGAAGCAGAGCACCGTGCCATTTTCACATATGCTGTGAACGCTGTGCAGTCACAGAGTGTTTGAGGGAGGCTGCTATGCGGTCGGCTGCTCTCTCTCCCACTCACTGAACACAGAGGAGCCGCGGCCACAGCCGGCAGGAAGACTGTACATTCACAGAGTATGATTTAAGACTCTGTTTTTAGGCAAAGTAGCTGTGCAAGATGTTGATTGTTCTACATGTCACGTTTGAATTAATACATAAATCAAGTTGATGCACGTGTGACTTTTGATGCATCCTACAATACCTGGAATTATGTACCTCTGATCCTACTGGGAATACAGTTGCTAATATATATTATTATTATTATTTAGTTTAGTTTTTAGTTTAGTTTACTTTATTTCTGTCATTTTCAATGTGCCACTCAAATACACGTGTACATAAATAAAGTAAATAATCATATAATATAATATAATATAATATAATATAATATAATATAATATAATATAATATAATATAATATAATATAATATAATAATAATCATATGTCCATCCTTTAGAAAACAGAGACAAACCAAAAAAAGACAGTTTCTGACTGAAAAGGTGTCAACTGAAGCATTAGTTAATAACACTGACCCTCTTCACATTCATTTTTAACATAACATACACAACACATTTATAATAATATATAAATAATGCACATATAATAATACATTGAAAATATAGACACACACACACACACACACACACACACACACACACACACACACACACACACACACACACACACACACACACACACACACACACACACACACATATATATATATACTTAAATGCTTTTTAAATTAGTTTTTTGGATGGGGGATAGCAGTTTGCACCTTTAAATGAGTATAGCCCATATATGTGTAAGAATAGTAACAAAGGTGTGTATGTACCTTGCCTTAAGATAAAGTGCATTCTTGAACATGATGACAGAAGACTGATAGAAGTCTGCCAAATGTGTCCAGTGAAGATTGAGACACTACACAATTCTATCTGTCTGGCAAATGTATCTAGAACAGCACATTTATTTAGTTAGGCGAGAACTGCAGTTGAAAAGTACATTTAAATGTTGATTTATTATAAGTAGGATACAGTACACTATACATTCCTACCACACAGATTCATTAAATCTAAAGGCATCTCATCATTCTGTGTTTAGTGACATCTCCCTGCTGTAGTGCCCATGAGCAACACAGCAGCAGCAGCACACAAAATGGCAAGTGTTTCTGTACTGTTCTGTGTGTGTGTGTGTGTGTGTGTGTGTGTGTGTGTGTGTGTGTGCGTGTGTGTGTGTGTGTGTGTGTGTGTGCGTGTGTGTGCGTGCGTGTGTGTGTGTGTGTGTGTGATCTCTGCAGAAGCTCTCCTCATATTTATTAATGTTTCATTGTTTCACAAACAGCCACTTAATTGGAATTTTCTGCTGACTGTGCAGAAACACCAAAAAATAAATGGTCGAATTTGCAAAATGTGTATGTGTGCGTGTGTGTGTGTGTACCTATACAAGGGTCTTTATTACACCGTTTGTACACTATTGCCTGTTTGCCAGCATCATCACCATACATTGATGTATAGAATATACGTCTGGCAGAGCGTTTCATTATTACACAGGTGATGTGAGGAGTGACTGTAGTTAAGCTCAGTTTGTCTCATATACTCAATACAGACAAGGCACAAATCTATGGAGCAAACATTCCGTGAGCAGCAGCATCAGTGGCTGAACCTTTGTCTACGCAGGAGGCAGATTCAGGTTCATTGTTGAGCATAGGTCACCCACACAGCACAAATCTTTGAATACTCACCACACATACTCACTCAAATCAGAACTAAACACACAGAAAATAGGAACAATCTAAGAGCCCAATGTGATGATGCTCATTATTTTATTTTACCGGAAATGAGAAAAGAACATATTGAAATCATGATTGTATAATAGAATGTTTCTCATGGTGTCAGTATATACACTGATTCACATCTCATATCAAGCTGGCACATTTTGAATGGGTTCTGCACTAGTTTAACTAAAACCATGATCTTTCACTAACCTTAAACAAGCAGGATGCAGGATGAAAACCTTTGTCTCTGTCATGCTCTCTTGGGTTCGATACCCAAATAGTCCACATTGAAGTCAACTTGAAGCTTACAAAGGGACACATTTATATTCTGCTTTAGCAGCCTAAATTTAAACATCCCACATGTGGGATGCAGAACACAGACCCCCCCCCCCCCCCCCCCCCCCCCCCCCCCTACGTTTTCTATAAGCAGTACACGAATATCACACTACTGGGAATGGGGAATAAAATGGAGAATGAAAAAGCTGAATCATGGTGTTTGAAAATATCTGGTAGAGAGAGGCCCGCAAGCTGAAAGAGGTTCATCCTTTAGGGAGTATTTCCACTTGTGCTATAGATTTCATGACAATCTGGCTTCAGTACTGATTCTGAGGCCTCTTATTGTTGAGGATATATATATAAAAAAAAAAAAAAGCTTATCCTGTGCAGGGTTTTGGCTTTCCCGCTGTTTACATAGCCTGGAAAATGTAGAATGCTTCTGAGATCCCTCTACATATTTACCCTGCAGTTCAGCAGCCTGTAGTGGACTCAGTGGAGAAAGACGTACACAAAGAAACAAGCAAACATAAAGCATCCAACACGCCTTCTGCGCGCATGCATTTAATGAACTGTGATTGTGCGTTTGTTGGTTTTGTAGACGACTGTGTGCAGAATTGCTGACAGCACGGACAGTGATGAACAGCTGCTGAAACCTGAGGACTGTATGTGTCTGTACTCTGCTCTCCTCTCCCTCAGTTCCAGGGTTCAGGTTTCCAGCAGTGGGAGGTGTGTGGGCTGTGTGTATTTGTGTGTGTGTGTGTGTGTGATCGCAGTCTATCGATCCATCGCCCATGTCTGCATAATGCACGATGGACACATTCACTGCGAGTGAGGAAAAGATAAATAATCTTTCTCAGCACTTGTTGTGGAATTTTCTCTCTAAAATCACAGTTTGATAGATTTTGATAAAATAAATAAATCTCTGGTTAAAAAATATCCCAAAATTGCTTCAGAGGTTCCAGGTGTGAGGGGGCACTCATGGCTCAGTGTGAGACCATTATGTGTACTCCCACTAGCCTTTGGCTGGATGAGCTGTGAGTGCTGGCTTAGAGAGGCTGCTCAGGATTTCAAAGTGAAACTAAAATGAGAGCAGTACAAGTGCTGCTGCTCATGAAAACAGATAGATATGTATAGCCCGACAGCTTCCATGATGACATCCCTACCAATAAATTCAGAGAGAATACTGTGACTTGGTGTGGATGATGTAACGGGATCACGTGGGAAATTATATAAAGCAATTCAACTTTAATAGGAAAGCTATAGGACAGTGGGAATAAGGACCTTGGTAGAAGGGATGTTGGTAAAAATGGAGTGAGTACAATAATTGTGGGTACAAAGGAATGTTAATCAATTGCAATTAAACAGGTAGTTTAATTATTAGTATACAATAAAAACAGGCCTATTATTTCATGTGTAGTGTGAATTTTGGATTTTTTTAAGTATGGATCATTAACAAAAAAGAAAATTTGGTGGAATTAGTTTTTTTTCTATGGATTTAAAAAGGCCTGTGTTATAAACATATCAGTCCAACTTCAATCCAAAAAATGACACAGCATGTGGTGCAGTGATAATTAGACCTGTCACCCCCCCCGCCCCCCCTGCATTATATTATCATTATATCAGTGGTAGAAAATTATCTTCAAAGTACAATAATATTGTTTATCGTGATTATTTCTGAGACAATATATCGTCCAACTAAAGTATCATGACAGGCCTAGTGGTAATAAGTGAGTGAAACTCAGTGTTGGGGAAGTTACTCAAAAGATTTAATATATTACACATTACTCGTTACTTTTTTATAAAGTAATGCGTAACGTTCCTTAATCACTCCCTGTGGAAAGTAATCAGTAACTACTTACATTACTTTTGCGTTACTCCTTAGCAACGCTGGTGATGTAAAAATAATATATCATCAGATAAAATACCATCATAACACCATGTTGTACAAACAATAGCTGCCTCAAAATAATACATAGACAACCTGTTTCTCCTCAGACTCAGCACTAGACTGTCCAGGCTGAAGAGCCTCTACATAGCCTCTCCTGGCGTTTCCAATCCCAACATAACAATGGTCCAGATAGCTCACCAAAGTTTTCCTGTCTATTGACGGCCGTCTGTTCTCTACTTTACTGAGTTTGTTTCGGAAAGACGGAGATTAACAAGCAATGCACAAGCTTTGGCTGTTTGGTTGGGGTCTGCACCGAGCCTGGGCATCACTGAGGGTCTGTAAGTGTTTCGTTATTAGCTTTGTGTTAGCATGAGAGGTCAGAGGTCAGGCAGTTCTACCCCTTGACTATTTTTTTATCTGCCCAATTTATTCTTAATAATTGAAGAACTAATGTAACGCAAGTTACGCAACATTTCTTTGTTTAGTAACTGTAATGTGATTACTGACTAGACACTGTAACGCGTTACATTACTGCGTTACAGGTGAATATAATGTGGAGGCTAACATTGTAACGCGTTACACCCAACACTGGTGAAACTACACATCAACACTGTCCATGTGATTTCTTTGAGCTCCAATCATTTCTTTCATGTAGTCACACATGACATAATTCAAGCTGATTCAGCTCTTTTAGCTGCATAATCGACAGTCTACACAGGAAAGTTTGTCTTCCTATTATGACGTCTGGATAGTGTCTATGAGTGTCTATGCATGAGTTCCCCAGAGGTAAGAAACAGACTTTACACTCTCTAAGCAGCTCAAGTGAGAAACATTTGTCTTCAGAGAAAATCATCAGTCAGATATACAACAAGATCTTCATCTCATTTGTTGGATCATTTTCAAGATCATCAGGCACCAAGAGAAGAAGAAGAAGAGCAGAGCCAGCAGGGTGAGATGTTTAAACCATGGCACACCACTGCAATTCTACACAACACTATGCATGTTTTAATGGCTTCATATTGTGTGTTAATCTTAGAGAAATACACTTTTTATCAGCATAGATGCAGTTTGTAATGAGATCAATGATGAGATGACATTTCATACAAATTTACATGAGCTCATCTCTCACAGTCAGTGTAAACATGGATACCTGTGAAAGTCTGACTGGATAAATACCTTAGATGAACAATAAATAAAGGCGTATTGAAAGGTTCCAGTATAAAATGTAAATGTTATATCCATTTCCTCTCAGTATTGACAGTTGACTGTTTTCTTGTAAGGAAAAATTAAGCTATCTGTGAAAATGTCCTGATGTATTTCTGTGTTCTTGTTGCACAGGACTATAACAGGAGGATGGAGGATAAGAGGAAACGGCTGGAGGCTGAAATGCAGGTCTGGAGGAGTGACAGAGAGCACCTGCAGAGGAAGTTCTCTATCACTGAAGAAGAAAACAGGAAGTTAAAGAGCGACCTCCAGAAGGAAAAAGAGAAGATCACAATTAGATAAAAAGAAATACGCTCTCTTCATCACCAGTTCTCTGCTGATGGCACCAACACTCACATTGAAACCTTAGCCCTGCTAAATAAAACACGGTCAGCTCTAAAACAGAATAAAGTGACCTGTGATCCTCTACAGGAAAAACTCCCTAAGCAGCTGACTGAAAGAGGGGAGAGCTACCAGATAGAGCTCACAGAGAGAGAAGAAGAAGAAGAAGAAGAAGTGGAAGAAGAAGAAGAAGAAGAAGAAGAAGAAGAAGAAGAAGAAGAAGAAGAAGAAGAAGAAGAAGAAGAAGAAGAAGAAGAAGAAGAAGAAGAAGAAGAAGAAGAAGAAGAAGAAGAAGAAGAAGAAGAAGAAGAAGAAGAAGAAGAAGAAGAAGAAGAAGAAGAGAGAACTTCAAAAAGGAGCTTTCAGCGAGAAGAGAGCTTCAGGAAGGAGCTCTTAGAGAGGAGGGAGAGCTCAAGGAAGGAACTTTCACAGAGAGTTTCAGGAAGGAGCTCTCAGAGAGAGGAGAGAGCTTCAGGAAGGAGCTCTCAGAGAGAATAGAGAGCTTCAGGAAGGCACTCTTAGAGAGAATAGAGAGCTTCAGGAAGGCACTCTTAGAGAGAATAGAGAGCTTCAGGAAGGCACTCTTAGAGAGAATAGAGAGCTTCAGGAAGGCACTCTTAGAGAGAGGAGAGAGCTTCAGGAAGGAGCTCTCAGAGAATAGAGAGCTTCAGGAAGGAGCTCTCAGGGAGAATAGAGAGCTTCAGGAAGGAGCTTTCTGAGAGAATAGAGAGCTTCAGGAAGGAGCTCTCAGAGAGAATAGAGAGCTTTAGGAAGGAGCTTTCAGAGAGAATAGAGACCTTCAGGAAGACTTTCTCAGAGAGAGAGGGCATCTGTGTCAATAGTTGTGTAGGCAAGACTTCCTTGAACACTCTATGTTGAGTAAAACTCAAATTGGATTCCTCCCCAAACACCATCAGCACCACCAATCATGCATATACATGCATATACCCTTCACACTTTAATTAATAAACATGTACAGTATATCACACAAAAGTAAAGATCTCCACTTGTTTTATTGACTTCACAAAAGCTTTTGACTGTTCTTGGCAGGAAGAGCTCTATTACAGACTTATACATTGTTATATAGGAGGCAAAATGTATGATCTGGTTAAATCAGTATTTTTAGAAAATAGATGTTGTTAAAATTGGAGACGAACAAGTTGAATTCTTCACCTGGAGAACAGGTCCAGATGTTAGAAGAACAAATACCAGTTTACCATATAACGATATCATTGAACCTAGTATGAGTTATTCCATAACAGCATCAGGGAGTTTCAACATGGCAGTGAATGCATTAAATGGAAAAGAACTCTAAAAGCAATTAAGAGAACGTGGCTTAATATATTTGATAATGTCATCCTGCTCATTGAGCTGTATAATAGTGAAGTATGGGATCAGTCATCATAGCTGTATCCATTGGGACAAACATCCAGCATAATCTTTACATGCAGAATACAGATACATTTTACACATACACAGATTATTAATTAGAATTAGACAGATACACACTGATAATTAACATTCAAAAGCGAGCACTCAAATGTTTTAATCTCCTTAAATCCAGCTCTCTAGACACCCTCCATTCCAAAGCCCTCCAAACTTAAGAGCTGAGCCCAGAAAAGTGTCCCTTATGTCAGCTGGTGCTTAGACTAACTCCAACCACTCAGACACATGTTAACCAGTCTTACACCAACACTGCTACACAAACACCAATCACAGTAAACCAGATTATAATCCAATGCAAATCAACATATGCGGTAATCAACATATGGGCGGCTGTGGTTCAGGAGGTAGAGCGGTCGTCCTCCTCCTTGGAAGATTGGCGGTTCGATTCCCGGCTCCTCCAGTCCACATGTCGTTGGCAAGACACTTAACCCCAAATTGCTCCCGTTGCTGTGCCAACGGTGTATGAATGTGTGTAAATGGTTAGCTTCCTCCTGATGTGCAGGTTGGCACACTGCGTGGTAGCTCCTGCCATCAGTGTGTGAATGGGTGAATGAGATGTAGTGTAGTGCTTTGAGTGGTCGTAAAGACTAGAAAGGCGCTATATAAGTACAGTCCATTTACCATTTACATTGGAAAGGAGAAACTGAAAGCAAAGTACATTCAAATGTGATCTGAGCCTAAAAAGGGATTTTGAATTGGCAGAATATTTCTTTACTGTCAGACATAGAAAGCAGATAGAGATTCTAACAAAGTACACACTCAAAGTACACACTCAGTGACCAAACTAACAACTGAAAAGGATGATACAAAAAATCTAAACAGAATATGTGTTAACTGTTCAACAGGTGAGGATGAGACAGAGATACACTTCCTCCAACAATATACAATTAACAAGTTCAACTCTAATTTCAAATTTCAAAGAGTTTAATGACTCATCAAAATTAAAAATGTCAATTGTAATTTTATATGTTTAACTCATTTATTCACTAATTTAATGTCTCTTTAATTTAACTGAATCTTATTTTACTTAATCTTATCGTATTGTTTCTTTTTCTCTTCATTCATTGTTCACTATTCAGGCTTCACAACCTGTTTCTTGGTCTAATTACTGTACTCATCCTTCAGTGTTATAACCCTAACCCTTTCTAAGGGTTGAGGCAAGCTGCTCACATCAGCACCATTTGCAATATTTGTTACCATTTTATGTTCTGTACCACAGATATGTATACGATGCATATGTGTATGTAAGTAAGTACGAGTATATGATATTATTTTATTTTATTTTATTGTGTTTATTAGAGTAATGTCTGAGTAAGCTGTGTGTAGGTGTATGTATGTAGATATGAATGTATGTCTTAATGAATGTATGGGGCATACCTTTACATGCAGGTATTATAATAACTGTGAGAGAGTCATTAATCCTCAACCTTGCTTACTGCTCCTTGTAGACATGGTGTCTGATTTTTTTTATCACTCCATGTATTTGTTATAAACAGCTTATTAAAATTCTTTGACCATGACAGTAACAGAAGTTCTGTTATTTAATTCCTCAGTGTTTTAAATTGTGACTTTTCTCATACATCAATCAAACTAAGCACCTGTTTAGGCCCCCTAAATGATTTAGGGCCTCTAAAGTCCCCTGTAACTGATAAATGATGATATGTGACATTATAAGATTATTACTGATGCATCCATGTGTAAGCAATATTTTACTATTGAAACAGGTCCAGGTGAAGCTAGTCTGGAACGTGTAAATCTAGTAAATTTCATTTCTATTACATGAGTCATTGACTGTGTCACTGGATGAAAGTACAAAATACAAATATTATTTTAAAAAAATGACAGTATATAGTGAATATGACATGTAGCAACTGAGACATTTTACAGTATAAAATGAACTTACATCAGGACCTGAATATTTGATGTTTTCAGTGTAATAGTTTCCTCTGTGAGTTCTTCAGCTCAGCCATATGTCTTCACTCCCACATAAAGATGTGGCTTACATAACAGCTGGCTGCACTTCCCTGCTTTAACCCCTCCACATTTGAATGTGCACCAGTTAATCTGTGACTCCTACTTTTCTCTCCCTTCCCTGTTAATATCCAGATCCTTCTTCTAGTCCAGCTTAGTGTGTGGCAGCAGGGCTGCTCTGTTGTTGTAAGTACAGAGATATTTGGGATTATGCCAGGAATGTCACTGGCCGGTCCTCTGTGTGTGTGTATTTGCTTGATCACTGTATTACTGCTGTCAGAGAAATGTTGGCAGCAGTTGTATCGTTAAAGTCAAAGTCCTACAAATCCTGCTGGCAATTGTCAGTTAGCGTGGTCATGCAGGGGCCAGCTGGATGGGATTTTGACAGAACATGTGACAGTGTTGGTTCAGTGGCAAATCAGATGGGTAGCACATGACCTTACCTTACCTTACCTTGATATTATTTTGACTTCTGTAAAATCACTCAGTAATGTAAAAGTAAAATCAAGAACACATTTTTATTTAGAAAGACTGATCACTTTTTCATTAATAGTGAACTACATAAATCAGCTCCTTGTATTGCCTAAAAAAACCCAAAAAACAAACAAAACAAACACTTTAAAGCATGTCTGTGACCCCAAGTGATAATTACATGATGATGGTGACAACATACTGTACTGTAACAGTAGTACAAGTAGATAAGAGCCATTAAGTTAGGGTGCTGGCTCTGAGTTACATGACATTGTCACATTAAGGTAGGTTAGGCTAGTGTTTAACTTGTGCTTAAGCTAAGCAAGTGTATATCCATTCATTTGCAAAAGGAAGAATATTTAATATTTATTTCCTCTATGTAGTCTTTCTTCAAGCCATTTTTGCCCATTAGGCTGCAGGCAGACTAAAATAACCTTATACTGTATAAGCATTGATATACCACAGTCTTACACAATGCACAATATTGTTTTAGTTAGTTTTTGTCTGTCTAGTTTTTATTTTTATTTCAGTTATCTAAAATGTTTTTTTCCCCCTATAGTTTTAGTTTTTAGTTTAATTTTATTTGAAACTATAATCATGTCATTCACACAGCAGATCTTCACACAGCAGGCATTTTGTTTGAGCGCACAGGTTAGGCTGGAGGAGATGGAGAAGAGTTCTCTCCTGTTGCTGTAGGAGCAGATGAGTCAGGACGTGAGAGAGCCACTAACTCATCTACAGGCTCAGGGTGGTAAAGAGGAGGAGGGCTCTTTAGCTAGCTAGGTCTTTTTTGTCACAAAGCGCACCATTTATGAAAACAAGTATGATTACAGCTATGTAAATCATCATAAATAAGACACGACATCATAGTGTGCAGCAGCATACAGTGTGAGAACCACTGGTTTAACTGGTCTCACTGTGATAGAATAATGCATTAATGGTTTGCTTTTGTGTAATCTGAAGTTGGTTGGTGTGTTAAAATAATATGTTAGGTCTACGTATAAATAAATTTATTGTTTTAATCATCAAATCAAAAATGAGACATTTGATTAGATTTTGGTTGCTGACTGCATCCTTTTTATGAGAGGACAGCAGAGAGGAGAGAGAGAAGGAGGAGAGCAGAGAGGTGAAGAGTGCGACAGACAGTGAAGAAGAGGAGAATATGAGATAGACAGATAAGGCACAGTGTTAACAGTTTGTCACAGTTGGGGCCAGGGGGGTCCTGTCAACAGTTTTACAGACATTTCTTTTACAGTCGTGATCTGTGGGGAGAATGCTGGTTAAGCTGCAGGGCGATTTTTAGCTGTAATACCGCGATTGACCACTGGGGAAAATTGGCTGTAAGGCGAGGTGAGGCGGTGAAGCATCTATGAGCTCAAACAGCTATGGTAATACCTGAGGGACAAACATGTCAGTTAGTCACCACCTCCACAGCTTAAAGCAATTAAACAGAGGCCTTTTTAACACCTGGAGCACAAGTGGACAGCTCTAAATACAGCTGTGACCCAAGACGCATTGAGGACACTTTGAGATCAAATCGCTCAGACCACATTCGGAGGTGGTCTGGGCCGCATGTGGTCACATTCTTTTAGCAGCGTAAACGCAATGTGTCCCGGGTCCCATTGAAAGACCACCTACTCAACAGCAGACTAGACACAGGCATTACATTGCTGCCTCTTGGTACATCATCCCTTCGTCCAAAGTGTTTGATAACAGGATGAACAAAATCCACTTTTCTCATTTTTCTGTCCCCCTGGCCCTAACCCATTTTCCTCTTCAAGTTGGCATTTTGAATAGAAATTAAACTAAAACCAGAAAATAAGTTGCTTTTTGCTTGTCTGTCTAAAATAATATTTCAGAAGCTAAACATGTAATTCTGTTTCCTCTGAATCATTTCCTCTTACTTGTCAAGTTGATGAATACAGTACTTAGTTTTGCTGCACTGCTCAACATAATGGCACTCAGGATTTATCATGTATGTATCTGGACTGTGTGTGTAACTGCTGACCTTTTGGATGTGTATAAGAACACAGAACATTAATCAATATTACATCCTGACTGATCCTGACAGCGTGTCTGGAGATTTAAATAATCAATGACATTATGCTGCTGTTGTGTAATGCTTATATTCACACAGATTATCTCAATCATCTGTAGGGAGATCAATGAATATAATGTTGAGACCAGGCATTAGAGCAAATCAATAGGATAGTGATGTGATATATACGTGAGGGGGCACACAATGCATTGTGTATTTGGTGAGCCTGTTAGTGATCAATCAAGACACATCTGGAGAGGCATGTATCAAACCAGCAAAGGAATCAGCACTTTGGATTTATTTGTTCATTTTTATTTATCATGAATAAACATCAATACATCTGCTTAGGAATAAAAAAAAACATGTTTCTTATAACTCCAGAACTTGCCTGAGAATCATCATATATTTAAGTTTTCTTCATTATCAAAGTATATCAGTGATAGTTGTCTGTATATTGCATTCAGCATACTTTGATTGGTGCTGTTTGGCCACAATATAGAAATAAGAAATGAGCCTCCTGCCACAAGATAACCAATCATTATTCAGTAATGGTATGAAAGCGTAAGACAGATGTTCATCTACCTGCACACATACACTCAGTCCTTCCCACAGTACATGGTATATCTAGTTTGTATTGGAGCTGGGACTGTTTTTTATATTGTGGTATTAATGACTGAACCAGAGAACATAAAATGTTAACACGTCACAGCAAATGAAAACCAGGAAGATTTACTGTCAAAACAGCTGCTCAGCTTCACTAGTCCCAAACTAAAATGGAAAACAGCTTCACCAGGACCCCTTCCACCTAACTAATAGATACTAATAATAAGACATCAACTCAAGAAATGAAACAAACAAAGTGTGGAGCATGTGGAGAGGCAGATTGTTCTCCTCTGCCTCTCCGCATGCTTCCTTATATAGGCACAAAAAAAAAACAATGAAACATTCTCACATACATACATAATTCAGTGACAACATAATACACCGCCATCCTCCAAAATCAGTGTCTTTCGGTGAGGCTCAGGAACAGAGAATCATGGCATCCTCTCCAGTGTAGAGTGATCTGGCTTCTGACCAACAACGTTCCCCAATGGTAGTTCACTTGAGCATGGCCAGATTTACACTTGTATTGTGAGAACTGCACTCACTCTGTATATGTATACTCTGTGTATGTTTATTATGACTGAATCATTTGTCTGGCATATCCTCTCAGGTTTGGGTCTCATTTACAGCTGGTATTAACATGTGACCTGTAGCTGAATACATTATCCAGATCATGACATATGATATAGTCTCATTATCTCAATTATGCCACATTGTGATTGGATAATTGAGATTGGTAATATGCAAATTATCTTCCCAGGTCTGTGTATCTTTATTGTCATTGTATAAACCAATGAAGCATCTCCCTGAGCCACATAGTGCAAAATATATAATTTAAAAAATGGCCATAAAATAGAATAGAATAAAATAGTTACAAAGAATAAAATAGATATTAAGAAAATGGTCAATGCTTTTTTACATATTAAAAAAGTGCACGTATTTATACACACACTTATCAGTGATAGTTTCCAATGCATATTATTCAGGTGTCGCATGTTGTGCTGATCCAAAAAAGTATATGTATATTTTTCTAAACAGCCTTCTAAATAGACTAAACATTTTCAAATTCATGTAAAACTGATAAATAATAAATAAATATCTGTCTTTTTTTTTGGCGTGCAGCAGCAGAGTGTAGTGTATCCCTCTTCACTCTGCTTTTCTCAGATTACATCATCATTGACGCTTCCCCTCCTCCACACTCTCTCTCTCACTCTCTCTGTGCCAAGCTTTTAAACCCTCCTCCGCTGACCTGCCCACTGTCAGTGTGTGTGTGTGTGTGTGAGTGTGTGTGTGTGTATGCATGTGAATTCTTCTAAATCCCTCTTGCTGTATAACACTGGTTATTTGGAATACAACTCTCACATAGATGCAAATACACACACACACACACACACACACACACACACACACACACACACACAGTGCTACAGTGACGCATAAAGGATGTTGATGGCAAAGACATGCAAAAAGACAAGGATGCATATTTTCTGTACATCTACATATATGAGCAACCTGAGTTAATATACATGTTAGATAGGGGCTTAAGAGTGGCTCAGAGCTCTACAGCTGCATTAAAATAATACTTATGGTCACTGAGTGTAATAGTCATTGAGTGTGTGTGATACTTGATATAGTATAATTAGTTCAACATTATTGGAAAACATTTATTTCCAAGTGTGAGATGAGAAGATACATATCAGTCTTATGTCTGTGTGTTGAGCACAGAGCTGGAGACATGATGTGGTTAGCCTAGCTTTAGTATAAAGACAGTTGACAGCCATAGCTAGGCTAAAGATGTTCTGTCTCCTGGAGTCTTTTTGTTAGATTGTCTGTAGTCTCCAGTTACAGATACAGTCATTGAGCACAGGTTTTGCTTTTGGTCTGAAGGCAAGACGTCTGGATGCTGCACACATTAAATGGATGTATGACAGTATAAGAGCTGATAGGGTGCCTCTGCTCAGCCATCAGCTGATTTTTCCCCCAGTGGTCAATCATGGTATTACAAAAAAAATCCCCCTGTGGCCCAAAGAGCATTTCCCCCAATGACCACCATTGTAAAAGAGATATCTGTAGAACTGTTGACAGAACACCTTGTACTGCAGACAAGCTCAATTATGACTCTTTGCATTATTGATTTTTGATCCATGGAGGTTTTATATGTGTAAAACGTTCCTTGAGCCGAGAAAAGCGATTTAAAAATCTGTGACGACATCACAATGTAAAGTGTGTGGGCCGAACAGGAACATGTGGACGGGTCCAGCGGGGGAAACACTACTGTGTATATTCAGTGGGACGCATAACGTGGAAGCAAACCCGGAAGCTATCAACTTTTTTGGCGTATGCACCAGCCGGGCAATTCTTACAGGATTGAATGGGCACCATTTTTGGTCCAGTATCCATGGCACAGTTGCTGCACCTGGCTGTTGTTCAAAAAGAAATAGTTTCAGCATGTAACCACCCCCGTCTTAAAGCCATAAATTACTGTTTGAGCATCACTGTTTGTACACTGATTAAACAAAGGTGTTTAAAATGCTAATTAATACGTTTTGAACCTTGGACAGAGCCAGGCTAGCTGTTTCCCCTTGGGTAACCATGTCCTGATTCTGCTACCTAAAATATAAGTCTGGTGATATTCTAGTTTTTTCTTACTATCAACACATTTCATGTATACAGCCAAACCAACACTAAACTCTATTACTGTATGTGTGTATTGATTCCTGCTATATCTTATTATTCTGTGCTGTACAGCTTCATTGTTGCCCTAAAACTATAAAATATACATCAGTGAGTCACACCACTGCACTGGGTGACATGTTCCTTCATCCACGAACACACACACTTTAGTTCATTTTGACTCAATCCCACACACATCGTCCTGCTGCTAGAAATACTCAGTGGAGCACTAAATGTGGATTTATCCACCAATGGAAATAATCCCAAACAAAAGCACTATTTTCTCCTGTTTGAGTAACAATTGCTAAAAACTACAGTGACCTACCTGTTGTTTTTAGGAATTACTGAGCTGTAGGCCAATGGGCTTAGAGCTGAGAGCTACAGACAGGGAAGGAAAGTTAGAAAGTAGTAGAGATGGACTGACGTATTGTTGGTTTGGTGTTTTTTGGGACTTTTTGAAAATAAGAAAAACACAATAATGTAAGCTTCATCCTGTAGCATTAAAAAAAAATTGAGATTGGTACAGATGATCTCATCTTACTCTCATGCAGAAAACAACTGTTTATTTAACTTTGAACTATTTTAATCTCTTGCAACTGCTTTTTCTGAACCTGAATTTTCAGCTTAAAGAAAGATGGAGTGCAGGACTTTTTTTAACTTCACCTTCTGGCAGTTTGAGTAAAGGGGGACAGTCGGCTGTGATAACAGACTGCCACAGGCATGCATCACGCCCTTATGTGTCCCCAGAATGACAGGCACACAGAGAGGGCCGGTAAAAAACGGATGTGTTTTGACGGTCGGCCGGCCCACCGGGATTTGCCCCAGTACGCCCGATGCCCAGAACGCCACTGGCTGTAACTTACTGCTACAGCTGTGAATCGGTGGATACATTTCTTTGAGTGCCAACCAAATAAATTACAAATTTCACTGTCAGAATTTGATCCATTTGGTCTGATAACATTCGGAAAGTTTAGAAGATCCACATGATTAAAACCATGGATTATTGCACCAGACACGAGGTTTAAAAACTCCAAATACAGTGAAGTACATAAAAATGTATCTAGTGGTTCTAGGCTTAATCAGCATTGTGTGAACTCGTTTGGAAAGGGCTTGAATGTAACATGCATTCATTTATATTTACAAGTTACACACTGCAGGTTTAAATGTTGCCTCAGTTCAACTTTTCATTATGACATCAAATACCTTTTTACACTCTGTTCCTGTGTTCAGCCTGATGTATGTGATATCCTTTGAAATCCGGTATTTTCACTGGACATTAAAATAAAAGTCTATGGACTCAGTGGATGGGATTAAACATGTTAACAGTGTTGTTGTTTTTTTACTTTCCCAATATTTTACCCGCTCACTCTAAACCTCTCTCTCTCTGTCCATTGTGTCAGAGTAGGATTAATGCTTGTTGTGGTGTCTTTTTCCTGATCCTACTTGTCTACCTATGGATTACGAAACAGGCCTCTCTCTCTCTCTCTCTCTCTCTCTAGCTGTCTGTCTCTCCCTCTTTCTGTCTCTCTTTCTCTTTTGCCTCCTCCCCCTTCTCTTTCTGTTTCAGTAAGGTCATATTTAATGTTTCCACTGATGGCTACTGTTGAATAAGCTGTTGTGTAAGATAGTGTGTGCTGCTTTTGAGTGCCGTCCTAATCAGCACTGACCATGCACTCAAATATACCTTTGTTCGTGTGTGTGTGTGTGTGTGTGTGTGTGTGTGTGTGTGTGTGTGTGTGTGTGTGTGCACATGTATGAAAGAAAATTTCACGTTGTTTTTTATGCTTTCACAACCATTTGTGTATCAGTGTGTGTGTGTGTGTGTGTGTGTGTGACTGTGTGGACTATAGAAGACATGCTAATTTATGTCTATTTCTGTGTGTGTGGGAGGAGGGCAGATGAAGCCTAAGAGAGTGTTTATCTCAAGCAAGGAAAGCCATTCTATCGCTAAGGCTAACACACAGGCACAAACACACATACACACACACACACACACACACACACACACACACACACACACTGCACACAGGCAAATTTTTTTTATTTTTTGAAACTTCATACATCTTTACTAATTTTCCTCTCACTATGTCTGTAATTTCACAGAGAATGTATGCAGAGTGCTTTCATCCACTGGCTGAATGTTTTATGGGTATTTTTTTAAAGTACAGTGTTGTGATCTGCTCTCCGTTTGAAATGTTGCTCTAACTTTGACATGTTAGTACATTCCCCTCTTGCAGTGTTAATCTGGTGTTGATACAAAGTCAACACTGTTAACACAGCTACTTAACAGTGAAAGACTCCCAACTACACTCTTTGCTTAATGTCACTGATCAAAAGTTTTTTCTAGAGGGAGAGATGCTACACTAGAAATAATGTTTTAATTATAAGTAAAATCAAAACATTTACTTCGTTCACATTCATTGAGGCGAGCATACATAATGTTACATACCACCATTCTGGCCGTTTGTCTCTCCTCAATTCCTGCCTAAAAACTGTCACTGGTGAATAAAAATGCATCAAAATGTATTAAAAAACTAAAAAAATGTACAGTATATACAGTACTGTGCAAATGTTTCAGGCACTAAAAGTAAAGTGAGAATGATTAAAAAATAATGTTATAGTTTTTATTTATCAGATAACTTGATAAAAATGTGATTAAACAGAAGAAACTTAAATGGAATCAGTATTAGGTGTGAGCAGTTTTGCCTTAAAAACAGCAGTTAGGAGAACTGCTGATTAATAAATACTATAACATTACTTTTAAAAGCATCCTCACTTTACTATTAATGCCTAAACATTTGCACAGTACTACTAGTACCTGAAAATACAAGTCCTCGGTACACCTGTACACACATTTTCAGGTACTAGCAGATTGGTGGCTGCTTCTGTCTCTTCATGTAATCTCAGATTGACTCTATGATGTTGAGATCAGGACTCTGTGGGGGTCAAACCATCTGCTGCAGGATAGAATAGATAGTTCTTTATGACTCTGGCTGTAGGTTTTGGCTTGTTATGCTGCAGAATGCATTTGGGACGCATCAGACGCCTCCCTCATGGTGTTGCATTATGAATACTAATCTAAACATCTAAAGTGCCTAAACCTTTTTGCACAGTACTCTATACTGACTGTTGTGTGTGCACATAGAGAGAAAACTCTTGCTGACAGTTTCAAATATGTCAGCAGATGAACAGCTGCTGTCATTACACTGTATCTCTGTTCATTCTGTCGAATAAAGATTTGAACTGCGGCACACAGCCTTGGCAATGACTGCTGGTTAAGTATTTATGAGCAGTGATCAAATTCCTCTCTATCTCCAACATCTGAGATAACAGAAACAGAAATATGTAATTACTTATTACTCACTATAGTTGTGTGCACACAGTTTTTCTTACAATAAAGGATTATGAGCAACATGCAGAAAATATAGGCTAGATATTACCTCCATTTAAAGTCATACTGTATCTAATATGAAAACTGTCAGCCAGCTGCATGTGTTTATATTGACAGTAATTCCACTGCATTTTGCATGATGAGATACACAAATAAATCCCATGTTGTAATAAACTGTTGTTACCTTTAGACATTTATAAAAAAAAAAAAAAGTAAACCAGGACCTTTCATCACTTTAACAACAGAACAAGATTAGATCATATGAAATAATTAAACCAATTAAATTAATTACAATAATGTTCAGGAACAAGGTATTTCAATGACATATGTAATGGTTGCATCTTATAGGCACATATACTGTACGTAGACAACTCTTCCAGTATTTTACATATTGATCGTATGGTAGTCTAAAGGATACAGTTTATTTCAATGATAATTGCAGTTCAGTCAACATTTGTTGGGGGGGGGGGGGGGGGGGGGGGTTGCCTGCACCCATTTCTGTGTAATTGCTGTCTTCTTGTATATATACTTGTCAGTACGTTTAAATATCTTTAAGTATGTAAGTCTTTAAGACATTTTTGCTTGTATCTTAAAGAGATTTTTCGCCTTGCACCTTAAATTTCTCAGTGATTTTGCCCAGGTTTATTGTGACAAAAAAGCAATTAATGAACATTTTTGTAATAAAAATGATCTCTTAAAAAAGAATTACAGGGAAAACTAAATATTTTGAATTTTGTTTGGAGGAATGTTGAGTCTGCCTCTAGTGGTCACTACATAAAAATACAGCTTGAGACAGTTCTACGTTACATTCACTAAGCATCTCTGATAGTTACCCCTTCAGTTCTAGTGACTGCACTACACACTTACACACACACATGCTACAAACCTGATACAGCTGCATGTGACTCAGAACTACTGCCGCTGATTTTCTATCTATCATTTTTTTGCCTTTCTTTTCCTTTGATCCTTTGGGTCTCTCTATCATTTCTCTCTCTCTGTCTCACTCCATAGAAGGCTGGAATGCAAAGTACTGCTGACAGACACCAGACCTCTTCATGTAGGGAACAATGTGTGTGTGTGTGTGAGTGTGTGTGAGAGTGTGTCGGCCAATATAAATCTCACTAAGTCATGATTCCAGTTAATGATAGCCATAGTAGATATCTCAGCTACCTTCCAGTTTCCTTGTGTGTGCATGTGGGTGTGAGCAGGAGGGATTTTATGTGCCAGACAATATAAACGCCATAAAGACATTACACCAGTTTTCAACAAACCTTACATGGCTCTGTGTGTGTGTGTGTGTGTGTGTGTGTGTGTGTGTGTGTGTGTGTGTGTGTGTGTGTGTGAGAGTGTGTGTGAGTGTGTGTGATGGTATTCCCTCAGCCCACACGTCTAGATAATTAAGCAGAACCACAGTGACTGATGAGTTCCCGAGGCAGCTTATGACAACTGCAAAGTTCCCCAATTGGAGCCTTAGTAATTTAGTTATTTCAGCTTCATCTGTACAAAAAAAAAAAAAAAAAATACACACTGTGCTTGTGTGGTATATTAGCCAGAAGTCTGCCCATCCCTGAGAAGCACTGCAGCAGACAGTCTGCCCCAACTGTCCCCCTGGGAGAGACCATCCACTCTGACCATTTCCAGGCGCACTGAGTCAGAATCCTCATAAATGATGAAACATAGGAAGCCCTCACTCACCGTAATGTATGATCATTTACACATACAGCTTACCCACAACTTCAACTCTACTTTATGACTCTATAAGTCATTAGGACATACATTAGCTTTTCCTAGAGTGCACCCTTTGTATCTACTTTATGTGCTCTAAAACTTGAGCAGCATACTACCAGTTTGTGCCAGTTGGACGTAGCTTTCACTCCCTTTCAGTTTGGCACATTAAAACAACAGCTTCTACAGACCTGAATCAATGCCAAAAGAATATACATGCATTCAACAACGATTATGAAGTCAGAAAGCAAATGGATAAGGTCTGTCTGTGACTGTGCCAGCACTTAAAGCTGTCAGAATCTTAAATTAAAGGCTACGCTTATGCTTGAGTTGCATATAGACATTTTAATATGTTTATAATTCTGACCTTATAGTTATAGTTCCCTTATACTTCCCTGTTTCTAGTTGAATTTTATAACTCATCCTCCAGTAACTATAGAATCTACACTACCAACTGCTGTTTGGTTATCAGCTAATAGGGATTCTCTGTCACACATACTGCCTCGTCTAGTCCATTTAAAGGTGCAGTATGGAGTTTTTGTCAAGGCTGCATTAGTACCCCCAGGGTCCCCTGGGCACTGAAGCTCATGTCCCCCTAAACAACTTTTATTTTATTCTGATTGGATAACGCTGCTGTTGGTTGGAAACCTTGTAACTCCATATTTAGTTTTGGACATACTAGGTTTCTGATAGTGACCATAATTATCAACATCAAGAGAATGAGTCAAGCCCTGTGTTGTATTTCTGAGGAACTTGTGCACACATTTTTTTCTCTCACATCATAGAGGGCCCCTTTCAGCTCAAAGGCCCCTAGGCACATGCCGAGAATGCCTGGATGGTAAATGTTTTTTGTCAACTATAGCACTACAGTGCAATATTTTTATGAGAAGCTCTCCATTTAGTTTGTATCTGGAGGATGCAAATACTTGTTTGGACTTACTTATTCGTGCAGGTGATGTAATACTCAGTGTTGGCAAGTAACTAGTTCCATGTAACAGCGTTACATACTTTAATTACAAAATAAATGGAAGTGTAATCTGTTACAGTTAGTGAGAAGAAATGTGTCATTAAATTACAATTACTGGTGAAAATGTTGATGATTACAAAGGAGGAGGATTACGCCTTTCTAGTCTTTTCGACCACTCAAAGCACTTTACACTACAACTCATTCACACACATTCATACACTGATGGCACGCAGGGTGCCAACCTGCACATCAGGAGGAATCTAACCATTCACTCGCATTCATACACCGTTGGCATAGCAACGGGAGCAATTAGGGGTTAAGTGTCTTGCCCAAGGACACATCGACATGTAGACTGGAGGAGCCGGGAATCGAACCGCCAATCTCCCAATTGAGCCACAGCCGACAGTACCAATTAAGCCCTCTTTATTCATCAAATATCTTTATTTTATATTCCAAAATCTACATGAACTAATGAATACATTTTCAAATGAGAGATAAATGTTGCTTTATAAGAAATGATCTCTCTTATAAATCATGTCAGTATCCATGAAAACTTAGAATGTGGTGCTTAATGGGAACACTTACCCTAACAGCTGATAACATTGGTTAGAAAATTAGAAAAGTCATCAAATGTAATAAGTTACATTACTTTGATTAAGTGATTTAAATAGTTACATTACTTATTACATTTTAAATATGTTAACTAGTAATCTGTAACCTATTACATTTCCAAAGTAACCTTCACAACCACCACCAACAAAGGCAAGAAAGAAAAAAAAAACTGCTCACAAATAAACATGGCTGTAAACAATGGGGGATTTAATCATCTCTGCAGATGTTATACGAGGAGGGGAATGCACTCACTCATGTAGCTACTGACCTCCACACTGCTTTTTGGTGAGAAATGCAGAATGTAAACATGAATTTGTTTACAAGGATGCATTTAAACAGGTCTTTGCAGATTCCCTCTTTCTGCAGTATGAACTAGCTTTTCCTGAAGGCACCACCTACCTTACAACCATATAAGGTGATATATAAGCTGCTGTTTTGGCTCGCTCCACCTTCATTATGAGCTGTTTCTGTAGGCTTCACACAGTATAAAGCCTTTGTAGTGTCTATAGTCAAACGACAAGATTCATGTGTGCCTCTAAATATAAGTAGTGCTGAAAACTTTGTGATGTTGTAACTACTTAAAGTTAATATGACACAGCTAAAAGGACAGCATCCCCAATTTTTCTGCATCTCAGGTTTCCGCTGTCTCCCTCTGTCGAGACTCAAACCGCTGTGTCAAAAGTTGATCTGAATCCAAAAGCACCATGCTAATTTCTTCCACCTCCGCAAGCCATTCTGATGCCGGTGTGACTGAACCTTTACTCTGTGTTTAAGAATGTGACGCAGTAGTGAACATGTCTGCCTTTTTTGTGGTTTTAATGCCAGCAAAAGTGTGATGATCAGAAAGGATTTCACTGTCACCTTGTCTACATGTTCCACACTCAAATTCTAATAATTTCACATACTGGACTGTGGAAAGATTGATGGACACATGCAAAAAAATAAAGATTGCACACACACACACACACACACACACACACACACACACACACACACACACACACACACACACACGCACACACGCACACACACACATATATAGAAATACATTGGCAGTCCATATATGAATAATAAATGTCCTACTGGATAGTCATAGTTTTATTATACTGGAACAGCTGCTATTAGTTTAAAGACAGAAGTTTAATTTGGGACTTTTCAATCACATATTTTTTTTAGACAAGAACAAATATACATTAAAAGCTGTCATATGGTTGTTGTTTTTTTCTAAACACACAAATACTGCTTGTCTTTAAATGCAATGAGAGCACTGCAGTGAGTAGGCGAAACCTCTATTGAAAAAAGGAGAGAGAAAAAGAAAAGAGAGCGAGAGAGAGAGAGGGTTTAAATGTATAATGGAGATGTGAGACGTGTGTGTGTCTTTTAGCAGATGCACACATGTTAGTGTATAATGTCCCTCTTCTCTTAATGGAAGGGACTGATGGCCGACTGCGATCGCCCTCTGGTAGCTGCACGCTTACAGACACATTTTAGTCATTTAGCCAGTCATAGTGAATGAACAGGTGAAATTGCTTCCCACATCTTAATGTTGTACACTTCATTAATGTCCCACATCATCAATTAACAATTTAATTCAATTCTTCGCTCAAGCCTAGCATCCTTATAGACAGACAAATAGCTTACTGCATACATACTTCCCCTTGCATTTGGACTTTCTACACTGAGTAAAATGAACTAGGATATTTTACTAATATATGTTTAGAAAATAACAAGTGTTCTTTGAAAAAGATTCCAGATTGTTTTGGGGTCAGATGTTCTTGGCACGGTGTCTTAAATCCTAACCTCCAGCTGGTTGCTTCCTCCATGTGAGTTGCTTTTCTATGTGCTAACATGAGAGGAAGTTGTTTGCAAAGAAAATACTGACTGACAGTGGGACTGTTCATCTCCGCTTATGTTATTGTCAACGTTGTATTTGGCTGTAGCTGTTCAACAAGGTTTTTGGTCATTGTTCACAATACCGTCAGCTCTGTAGGCAGTTTGTGAAATATACACGTAGAAGTTAATAAACAATGACCCCGTCATTTCCCCTTTTCAATATAACGAATATAACATTAAGTCCATCCTTGACATGTTACTGATGTTTTTCATATGTTTGCTATGTTAGCATCTACAGTTTGTCAGTACAGTCACTAATGTAGCAGACTGAAATGTTAGCATTAAGTTCAGCAGGTGGTGGACTCAGTCTGTTCATTGATGATGTCATGCTACGTTGTGACCTAGCTGATGAGACACAATGCTGGAAAGTAGATAAATAAATACTGTCCCAATGTTTTACTCTCCTTGAGGGACTGCCACATTAGCTATTAGCCATATTAGCTAAGCAGCTACCACGTAGCTACTTTTATACCTTGCTAAGTGGAAGCTAATATGTGAACATGTATTCACACCAAAAGGTTTTGTTTCAGTTTGTGTCCAACTAAACAATTACAGTCATTATTTTTACAAAAGTAAATATTTTATAAAAGTAAAATATTTATTTTCCAAAGTTTCATCTGAACGTGTGTAGCAGAATACGGTGTAACACCACTGCCTCTTCATCTCTTCACTTCAGAGAACCAGGAGTTACTGTTTGTAACCGGCTGCTAACTTTCTACATGAACAGTGGATTGATAGACATTTTTAGTTATTCTTTAGTTTTCTCAGAGTTCATTTCTAGAATTGCTTAACAATGTATCATGTTAAATATACTTAATGAATTGACTGGTTTAATAAAGCAGTCTTCTGAGTACCTTTTGAATAGTCATATCAGTGCAAAATCGGTGAACAATCCACATAGAAAAGATTTTCATCCCAGTTCGAAAATTCACTATATTGGCCACCATATTGGTTATTGGTGAACTTTTCCACCGTGAAATCATTATCACTATGGGTTTAAAACATCCCATATGAGTCAGGCTCTAGTGTTAATGTTAACTTACCCCTGGTCTGTACTTAGTAGGCTACTTTTGTAGGATTTGACCTCTGTTGTTGTTAAAGGCTCTGCCCATATAGTTTTTGTATTGGCCATTTGCAGCCAAACTAACAGATAAGTTAACTAAATTAACACTAATTAAAATACAGTATTACAGTCTGGGTCTTCTGTCCAAACAACCTGTACAGCATTGCTCAAACAACTAACAGCGCATTACCATAAAAGTTTATTATTGACCTGGACGGGTGGGTCAGAGGTGGTGATGACACCTGTCTCTGTTCAAATATCAAAGACAAAGTCAAAGACTCTCAGGTGTCAGATGTTAAAGGAATCCTTGATCTGTCTCCAGCTGTCCAGTGTCCAGGAATGGCTGTCCTGGTTGGGATGTTGGGATGGGAATGTCAATTAGAAGTTTGGTCTATAAAATGTCAGAAAATTGTGAAAAAATGTTGATTTCTGTTCCCCGAAGCCAAAGGTGAGGTCCTCAAATGTCTTGTTTGGGGTTGTGGACTGTTGGTCAGGACAAAACATGTTCAGTTTACCATCATAGAAGATTAAATAACCAGAAAATAGTCACATATGAGAAGCTGGAATCTTAGAATTTTAAATGTCCTTCTTCAAAATGCCCCAAATGATTAATCAATTATTAAAACAAGTTTTGATTAATTAAATAGTTAGCAACTAATCGATTCATTGACCAATCATTGCAGTTCTATTGTCATCATCAACTCCTTGTATTGGAGTGTCCCCCGAACATGCTACACCTTCCTCTATCTATCTTCCTTTTCATTCAGGGTCCTCACCTCTGATTGTTAATGTTGTAATATTGATATCTTGGAGAGGGCTCCCTGCACACAGTGGCTGTTATGCTCCCTTCAGCCTTAACATGAGTATCACTGTCTTGGACCCTGCTACACAGCAAAACATTTCATCAATGAGGAGGAGGATAGAGTAGTAGAGGTACAGCGGGTCACTCCAGACCAATAGATACAAGGAGTAGATGATCCCTCCCTGACTTAAGACTAGCACAGAGGCTTGACAGAGTTTGGGGTGGATGTAGGCCTGACTTCAATTCTGGAGACCACGGATGACTTCCTATATCCAACCTTGCTTGATAGAGTATTACTTGATGTTTACGGAAACCCTTCAGACAGTCATCTCTGAAAAACTGTTGTGGTGTAACACACACACACACACACACACACAGTATGTATGGGTGGACAGACATGAGGCATATATGCTGATTAGATGTCAGTAACAGTAGGATTAGATGTGTTATGTGAGCAGACAGATTTTTAATTGATTGTAACACTCAGTTGCAGGACATGTTGTAGTGTTGTTACAGTCTGACTGACTGATAAGAAGCTTATCATGGGCACATGATCGCCTAGGACACACTGTGCCACAGTGTGTGCAGACTGGGTTTGTGTGTGTGTATGAATGAGATTGCATTGCTAGTTTGACTTGCATTGCCACTGTGTGCTTGTCTCTCTCAATCTAATTCCTGATTAAAATGCATGCATTGAAGTAAATGGGAAGTGATATGTGTCTAATCGAGTCTGAACATGATTGCTTTTCTGTTTATTTGATGTTATCTGAAAAGTCACCATGTTCATAGAAAATGTGAAATTGTTTAAACGAAGGCTGGAAAAACAAACCAAAGTCAAACAGAAACATAACACCGACCAATGCAAGAACAACAGTTCATGTGATATCCTATTATGGACTCCCAATATGATGGACTCCTTTGAAAGTTTACTAGATACTAGTGGCAAAGTGACAAGACCCTCTTTTTATTTAACAAAATATGCCAAAATTCTCAAATGATAAATGTCTAAACACAAGAAAACTGTAATTAAATGATCTAAATTTATCAAAACAATGTTTTTTTAAAAGGAATTATATATGAACAAATATTAATATGAGGTGTTCCACCAACACTTACCTCCTTGCATAGCCAAGGGAAGAAACCAATACAGAATGACCTGACTGGGATGGTCGGGGCTCTCTCACTTCATAGACAGACGTGGTGTCATTGGAGCTTCCGTAGTGGTCACGCCTGAAGCGATTTCCCATAGTGAAACAAATCACTCTGTTATCAAAGAACCAGGGTTTACCTTAAGTAACCCAACATTATTAGGACCAGCACCTGCTTTCTTATTCTGGATGTGCACCTCTACCACAAAGTTATTTAGGCAACATTTTATGTGTATTTGATCCTTTTCCTTGACTAAAGCTTAATATATACATACATTTGGTTGTTGCTGTGTTTTATTATTTACAAAAATGTAGTATCGCAGTATCTCATAGAATTATGTCTATATTCATATTTGGCAATTTGACCATGGGTCAATGCAGCAAGTTGTGTTCCCATGTGAATTGTGTGAATGTATAGTAGTAGCTTTATTGTCATTATATTTAGGGTCACACAACAATATAACGGGGTGTAGCACATTGGACGCATTTGAGTGGAGGTCTACATTATTGTCTGGCATTAGGGCAGCAGATATATGTTGGTGTTCATCAAAAAGTATTGAGGTTTATAATAGTAGAAATTTAGAGATAGAGATATGCACATTTTCCTCAATCAGCAAAAAGGTGATAGCAAAGCCTTGATAGCAGGCTACTAATAAGTAGCACTGAATTAACTTCAAAAAAGACCATAAACTGCAAGAAAAACACGTGTGACACACTATTACACATGATATGATATGTATATGTGTCTATATGCATTAAGATTTTTATATTTGTTGTATCATTTCCTATAGTGTTTTTCATTAATTTGGTGATTTTTTATATTGTGAGAAGTGTAGGTGTAATAAACTATTGCTACAGCTTTCCAACCCCCCTAAGCCAAAGTTGAGACACCTGCTCCCCCCCTCTAATTCTTTCATTTGGCTTTGAGACATACTGAAAAGACAATATTTTGTTCATTTGCACACCATCTTCATTACTTTCACAATACATGCATATCATTAATACAATACATCGATGACATATGAATGAAAAACATCAAACTATGTGTTCGTATGTATTGTGGCTATATTCCTCAGAGGGATAAGATGGAGTGTATCCGTACAAATGGCTCCACTGTTTTGTTGTGTGTGGAAATGTGTGTTTGTGACAGTTCTCTAGGAAGATATAGTTGCTCTCCAGCGTTTTAGTGACTCCGGGGTTGATATATGTGTTGATTTGTAACTGTGTCTCTATGTGTGTGTGTGTGTGTGTGTGTTTTAGGATGATGAAGTGGTCCTACAGTGCTCGGCCACAATCCAAAAGGAGCAACAGAAACTCTGCCTCGCTGCTGAAGGCTTTGGAAACAGACTGTGCTTTCTTGAATCCATCTCTAACTCCAAGGTACTGATATACTGCTTTTATACTACTTTATGTTTTATGAATAACACATAGCCACACATGGGAACAATTTAAAGGAAAAACCCACACACAAAAAAAGAGAAAGAATGCTGTTCATCCCTCCAACAGACTTGTTTTTGTTGTTTTTTCCTTTCATTTGACTACACCCATCCTGCCACACTGATGTAAAATTGAGAGATATCAGCTGACTTGTCTCTAGAAGCTATGCTGGAGGTATAATGATGATTGTCAATGGTTAACTCATCAGTGGAGAAAGTGCTCAGGAGTCCTGGATGTCTTACACTGAAAATGTTTATTGAAGATCAGCTGATATGATATGAGGAGAATCATAGTATTAGCAATACACCTTCTGATGCATGATGTCACCACAATTCTGAGGAAACTGTCTTCTGTGGATAGTCTTTAAACCTTCACAGCTATTACCAAGAATACTCTATGCCTATAAGTGGTCATACTCATCTACAGCATATGAGATTAGCCTATTGGTTCATTATTCTACAAACAAGGAAACACAGTATCCAATCTGTGGGTTTAGGGAGTCAGACAGTCATCCTCTGACCTTGGTTACCACAGTGATGCTGCACCACTGTTATCAAAGTGACTCCTACTTTCCCCAAAACACCACAGACAGTTACCTTCACTGTCTCAGGGAGAGAAACAGTATGTCTCTCTGTCAAGATGATAGCACTGCCTTTACTGTGACCTCACGGCCCACGCTTAACCCTAAATATGGAACATTCCCTTATAATGATGACGTTTCTATGCATGTTACTTGGCTGTCTTTTTAGAACCGAAATGTCCACGGAAGTTAATTAAAATCAGGCCATGCAACTTTTCCTTTATATGCCATGTTTACAGTCCCAAACATCACTGACTATAGTTACTCTTTATGGAATTTGTCCCATGTCGTCACAAGGCTGTACATCACCCTCTTTGTTTCCTACTCAATACTTTCAATCAGGCAGATGTTGGACCCCCACAACAACAAGGCAACTGTGAATCCTCCATTCTGTGTGTAGTTAACAACAAGCAAGGACACTACACTGGTTACCAATCACAGTTGGACATCAAGATACTAAAATGTATTGATACTCATTTGATACTGTATTTGATTCTGTAGTTAACAAGCAACAAGCACATTGTAATTCCATTGAATGCTGTCAAAAGGCTTATCATCTGAAATGTACTATAGCTCAGACATTATACTTGTTACGCTCAATTAAAAATTTAGATTGAATTAAATCCAATCTATACAGCTATTTAGATCAGTTTAGGACAAACATAGTCCAGCAAGCCACCATGCGTTTGAAATGAGAGGTACATCCAGCTCACAGGTTATGTAATCTCAGGAATCTGAATAGTTAAACAGGTGAGATGTCCGGTATTTTTAGCACTCACCTTTTGTACATGTTCAACAAGATCTGAGGTGGGTTTGACAGAGTGGGAGGTTTGATTGTATCCTAAGCACTATGTAGGCCTATCACAGTGTACTGTAGGTTTGGAGATCAAGAGTGATTCATTTAAAAAGGCTGTTGTGTTTTCTCATATAACATCATTTCAATTCACTGCAAAATATTTCAGCTTTTTCCTTCAGGGGCAATTTGAAAAAAGTGAATCTAAGAACACAAACAAACATATAAAAAAATACAAATATGATGATGTAAGGAAAGAGCTGAAATAGTTTACACACAAAGCACACTGACCATTTCTTGCACTGCTGTTTTCAAGTGTGATGGCCTCTGGAATAAAACCAAACGTCCTTCTATTTGCCTTTACATACAGATAATCAGCTTTAAGTAGTTATAGTGGACATGTATGGGGTCATTGATAATCTGCAAAGGTATCATTTCCAATCTCAATTCACTTTTCAAAATTCTACTCAGCATTTTAATTTAACAGTTTCAGTTTTATTCATTTACTAAAATCTCCCTGAAGACTTTTCTCTCACAGTACAACTGCCACAGTCCAGATGGGAGAAACTGACTCAAAATGTTAATATGCTCATCCGAATGTCCTTCAGTTATTACTGTGTGCTCAAGCAATTACGTTTTAGAGCAGTGTGGAGTGAATCCAGATTTCTTTTGCCCTGGGTTTTGCCTTCCAGGCTACATACATGTTACTCCACCCTCTTTGGTGTGAGGAAGACTGGAGACACTACTCAGGACTGAAAAAAAGTCTTCTGCATTTTTAGGTAAAACAATAATGGAATCTGCTCTTATTCAAGGATTATTTAGTCCGTGTAAAGTAAAAATAAATATGTGTTCTGAGTTTGACATACCACAGAAAAGTGTGTTGTTAACCACCCTGCCAAATTTGAATGATTAAAAAAATCGCCATATATATGAAATTAGGCTTCAAAGTTGTATAAAAGTCTGCCTATATCTCTGCTCCCAAACACTGTGGGTGTGCCCGCCGAGTTCGCTGAAACCCCGCCCCCTACCAAATGTCACCTGTCAATCAAAGTCACCACCTCTCAAAGTCGTCCTCTACATGGACGCTAGGTCTGAGAGCTTTCTGCTGCTAACTCAGCTGCTAGCTCGGCGGCTAGCTTGGTGGCTAACTCGGCGGCTAGCTCAGCAGCTAACTCAGCTAACTGGCTACCTGTAGACTGTAGTAGTAGTGTGCGCTGAATGTATTTATACCTCTACAGCAGCAGGGGCGGGTTTATGCTCCGGTGTGTAACCGTGCTATTGCCTAGCTCCACAATTAAAATCTAAATGGTTGAAATGCTTTTTACACCTTTTTTAGAAATACATTTATGACCTATTTAATGTGTTTAGAATAAAATGTCTGAATTCACTTTACACGGTCTTTAAAGAATAGGGAACAGGTGTCTAGACAGCTGAAAAGGCAAGGTGCTGATTGGCTGGGTGGCACAGTGAGAGCAGGGCAGGTGTTGAGGGAGAAGCAGGCTGGGGAGGAGCACAGGAGGCTGGGGACTAAAAGAAATAACACAATAAAGACAAATTCTAGACAACCCTTCAGACAGCTCAGGAGGGAGAGAAGGAGAGGGTAAAGCGAGCAGGGCGGGTGATCGAGAGGTCGACCAGACGGCAGGACAGATGGGCTGAGCTGCTCTGGATGGCGACCAGACGGCCGGACAGATAAGGGAGACTGCTCAGGAGGTCAAACAGACAGGACAGTGACAAATATATAATGTTTTTTTTTTGCCAGACTTTTTTTTTAACATAATATCAACAAGATTAATTAACTTCACTGAACAGCTTGCTGCTTGCCATAGTTAATATCACATCATTTCTAGTTAACCTTTGTAAATACAGCATTTCTTCTGGATTATATTATGTGTTGCCTGAGGGCTCTCACAGGGTCATTTGTCAAGAAGTTCATAAAATATAATCTCACAGAATGTGGGTAGTGACAAAAATATTAACATTGTTATCTTTTTCTGGGCTTGATGATCTCAGACAACCAGTCTGAAATATTGTGTTTAAATGATACGGTATCTGAGACTCAAAGAGAGAAGGCGGACAGATCACAACTATCCCAGAATTCAATTCAAGACAGCTGACCTTTATTTTGATCCTTCTGAGGAAATGGAAATTTAGCAGATGCTGATAGAAGTTGGAACATTCAGAAAATCAAACAAAGCTGCATGCAGTGATGACCAGGCCCTCGCTCCCCCGTGCATGTCAGGCTTCGGCGCAGTCGAATGACACATGAACGTGTTCAGGGCGGGACCCTCATCATGTGTTAGACATTTCGGGCAGATTGGATCATGTATGTTGGAGTTATAAGGACTTCTTCTTTTATGGCGAAACCCCGAAAGTCACCGCACCACAACACCCACCAGTTATAATGGAGGCAAAAGATCTCAGAGGTCTTAAGATGACACTGAGTGAATCTCTAGGAGGAGTTTGTTCAAATACGAGGTGTGGAAATCGTGAAAATGGTGCCAAAATAAAAAATTTTTTTATCAAAATGGCAGATTTCCTGTCGGAGTTAGGGAATGGCTCCAAGAGATTTTTTTTGGTTGCTTCTTCACATACATATGCATGCTAAGTCAATCAGGGGCAATGGGTTCAATTTTTAAAATTTGCCTAAGTGTGTCATTTTGTGCCACTTTGCTACGCCCAATTCTGTGAACCATTAAATATCACATTTTCAATATGGCCTTCACACGGTTAGTGCTTGGGCCCTAAATACAGGGAATCTGTTCTTAGATTGATTTGAATGTAGTAAGTGAGTAAAGTAACATGCAAAAATGTTGGTAACTAATAAATGAGGCCAAAGGGACACATAATCATAATGTCTGCAGTTTGATCCGACCCCTCACTAACATGTTTCCTGTCTCTCAACACTTTCATCTGTAAATGTTGAACAAGCCAAAAAATAGTCTTTAAAAAAAGAAGAAACTATTAAAGCTGGAGTGCGAGGCTTTTGGCAGTGATAGGAATAACAAAAACACTGTGGACAGGTGAGCACATCACAGGCTCCGCTGTAGCCTTCTGTTGCAGCTGTAAAACAGTAGATAAACTGTTGTTGACACACAACCAGGAATTGGTTCCATTTGGTCCAATAACATTGGGAAAGTCTAGATGAGCTGCACGACTCAATTATTTTATCTCCATTCCAATTAACAGAGAGTTAACTAGAAGTTTGGACAGCGAAAGTCTCTGCTGTGCATGCTCTGCCCATACAGCATGCAGAGTACTGCTGTCAGTCTTCCTCTATAATCCCATTTGAAATTGCATTCATTATAACTTTTTATATTCAAATTATATTTGAATTTTTAATGCTCAGATTTAGTCTATTAGATATTATTGTTAGAAATCCAAAACACTTCCACACAGCACTTCATAGGTTATCAGGTGTGGTGATCTCTGTAGATGCATCTGCTTTGCTTTATGCCATTTCTGTTGTGACATAATGTAAGCACTCTGAACGTAAGTGAAACTTTATTGTTCAGATGTGACAAAAGCGTTTCATTTTCACATGCAGGGAGGTCTAGATGAGAAGGTTGAGATTTGCTAACGTTAGCCAACACATTTATATAGAAATACACATTTGAATAGTAATTTCAGCGTTTAATTGTTTTGTTTGGGGTTTTTTTTACAGTTCAAATTATATTTGAATACTGAAATTCGTTCCAACAGCCCTAATGCACAGTATACATTCATATGGCCAGTGCGGGAATGTCAAACCCAACACCAGATTAAAAACTCAGATATACAAAGTAGAGAGAGATTTACCTGGCTGTGATGGGCTTAATCAGCATTATGTGAACTTGTTTGGAAAGGGCCTGAATGTAACAGAGGGTTATATGAAATAAAGGTTGATATATGACATATTTCAAATATTTGTAATATCATGTATATGTAAAAGTTCTGCCCTGCAGGTTTACACATATTTCTAACATGGAATAGATTAGAATAGAGTTATAGTATATTTCTCCTTTATTACACCAATGCTAAGCAGCTCCCAGTGGTGCAAAAGTACACCACCATATGGATATGAAGTACAGTGTTACCACAACATGTTCATTCAACATGTAAAAGTGAAGTCAGCATCACTAAAACATCTGCTTTGTGTTCGTGTCATTTCAGAATGTGCCTCCAGATCTGTCCATCTGCACTTTTGTGTTGGAGCAGTCGCTGTCGGTGCGAGCCCTCCAGGAGATGCTGGCTAATACTGAGGATAAGGCTGAGGGGGTGAGTAAGAGAGGACACACACACGCACGCACGCACACACACACACACACACATACACACATCAGGGAAGGGGAGATGTATGACAATATAGTAGGCTGTTCTCACATCAGGGTTTTCTTCAGATGAGGTTGGCAGGTTGAAACAGCGACCTGGAGAACCACACTGAGAAGAGGTTGGGAGACAGACAGGCAGAAGTTATCTACACTGTTCCCTATGTCAAGTATCTGTAGTCTTAAGTATTCTAATGAAGAAACAGGCTGGCGATCAGTTTCCACAAATAACTCACTACAAACAGTTGTGGTTCCAAATAGTTTAGGAACAGTTATATTAATAAGTGTTGTAATTTCCACTTACTGAGCTGCTACCTATAGCTACAGTAGTACTGCAACTTTGTTTGATTGTACTTAGAGCTGGAGACAAGTTGTGTGACCAATGCTGAACATTTGGAGTTGAAACATATGAGATAGTTTCAGTGTCTTAGAGTTTTTGTAAGGCAGTAACAGCAGAAGTTGAACATTTTAGAGTAAGCCATGAGGTATCTGAAACTCTGAAAGAAGCTGAAGTAGCAGTTAAGACAGAGTTACTGAAAGAAGCTTAAATGGGAGTACAAATGGAAGTCCTGAAAGTGTTGAGGTTTCGGTTTTACTGTAAGAGCTGACTGAAGATGAAGTGGCAGTTGGAAAAAAAAAAGAGTTGTTCTCCCTTCACTTTGACAGGCATCATTCAAAAACTGTCCTGTTGCTCAGATTTCATTTTTCAACTTCTGGCACTATGGATGTATGGATTATATGTCTATGAAAAGAGTGGACAGTTTAAAAAAAAAAAAAAAAAAAAAATTATTTATTTGATATTTTTAGAGAGGGGCCAATGGACAGAGACAGAGAGCAGATCAAATGATAGTTAATGCCTATTGGTATAAAACCTGTGTATTAACTGTACAAACCAATGAATATATTTACTAATAATGATAATTTGCTAAAAACAACACAAACTCACCACTAAGAAAACAAAACAGGGCTAAAATATTAGGTTTGTTTTCTGAGTTCACCAATCACCAATCAGCTTATCTTCCATCCACTCTTCACCAATCATAATATCTGGACTGTGACCATCTTTATCAAGGCACTGAAAACCAACTTTGCCTCTCGATTTTGATGAACACCAGAGTTTTTGTAGTGCTATAGAACAGTCTTTTTATGAGTGGGCTTGGTTGTATTGTACACTCACAGGAGGATGTAGGGGGAGGATGTTATATAATATTACTTCCCAGTAATGTCACAGTATTCCACTGACCTACAGGAGGCTACAGGTAGGGATGCACCAATCCGATATTTATATCGGAAATCGGCCCTGATATTGACTAAATAGCTAGGTTGGGTATCGGATAATGGGGCTGAACCATGGGGCTGAACTATTCACTTCAATTCTATGTTTATTCTCAGTTTCAGCTGCTATACAAAGAAGTTTCCTGTTTAAAAAAAAAAAAATGCTGTTCCAAGTTGCTGCCACTGCACAATTATTTATGATTTTAATAATAAATAACAATTCAGTACATTTATATCTTATATAATGTGTTATTTTTTACATTTTGTTTTACAAAGTTTGGAAAGTAATGTTTAAGTCAAGTCTGATGCCTTCAGTCTCTTCCACACAGAGAAGTATACAGTTTCGGATATCAGCCGACATGAGCAAAGCCCATGGTATAGTTGTCATTATTGGGACTGAAGAGTTGGATGGGTGCATCCCTTGCTACAGGTGACCCACAGACACCAAGAAACAAAGCAATGCACCAGCGAAGGCTGTGAAGAAGACCGAAAGCTAGTAAAGTGAAATAGGACTAAACAATGCAGGATTCACACACCTTAGTTAGACGTCAAGGATACAATACATACAATCATACAGTGTGAGTAGGTAATGTAAGTAAGAAGCTGAGCATGGTAATAATGAAGATAATTATTAAGGGAGTAAACAGAATGATTGAATGATAAATGTCAGCCACAGAGTTGTTGATTTCACATGTGCACATTTGCACTTCAGATGAAAAGTGAAACATTCATTCAAATCATTTCTGTCTGAATCATTCTAGTGTAAATCATGTACAAATTAAAAGCCGCACAGCTGCAGTGTAAATGTAATGTTGTTGTGGTCAGGGAGGTTCTAGCCTAATAGAGGTGGGAGTCATGTCAAATTTCATCATGACTTGCAGTTTTTGTTAAATGAAGTAAGAGGACGGTTATTAATTTCTTCTTTCTCGCTGCCAGCAGGCATCAAGGCCAGAGCCATGATACACACTGACACTCGCACGCACATAAACAGCACAAGCTGCTTATGCTGCTCTTATTTGATGGCTCTGTGCAGCAAGTTAACAAAATATCCCGTGTATAAACAGCATCATAAGCAAAACTTATTTTTCATAGGTTGTGTAGAATCCAGCTAAAAAAGTTACTCTACTGTCTCTGCCAACATAAAGACAGCTGTGAGAAGATTATACTAAAGTTTGCTAGAGAATTAGGCACATAAGGCATGAAAGGGATCATTCCCTGCCCTCACAGCTACATAACAAGCAGCATGTTGGCACAGCCACATTTAACTTAGTCAATTACATGGTAGTTGTACATTATATCAAACCACTCATTTAAAAAGAACCTATTATGCTCATTTCCAGCCCAAGTTTTATTTTTATTTTTTAGACTCCAATGGAGTAGTTGTGCATGATTCACAAATTCAGTTCAGCCTCTGGGTCTAACAGGCAGTTTTAGCTCCTGTCTCTTTAAGGCCCCTTTCCCGATTAGCTCACTGTATTCTGATTGGGCAGCTTTCCAGAAGCTGGGGGCAGCACATATCTAAGTTGAGTAAAGTTAATGCGGACGCAAACCCAACATTTCCTGCTTCAAATAAAAAGCTTTTAAATGACTAAGTAATGGAAGAAGTTTACTATGAAGAATTTACAGGATGTAAAACGTGTTCCTCACCAAATTAGTAAAGCTTCATTAGTGGTGCTAAAAACTAGTTGAACATAACAACACATGAAGATATTTGGAGATCTTTGTTCAGCAGTCCAGTTGCAAATAATACATGGAGGAACAGTACAAGCAGAAACAGACCTGAGTGATGATGATGTTGATGAAGAGCTGCAGATGACCAGCTCACCCCCAATAATAATGTTAGTGTAGCATAACAGTGAACTGGCACACTGTGCATGGAGCAGATGAACATATAAAGAAATCTATCATGAGCCGACATCAGCTCGGGTTGAAAGTGGAAAAAACAGTTGGAAACTGAGCGTTCAGAGCAGTCTGAAACATGGTGCAGGGATTACTGCTGCATACAGTTAACTCATCATTTGATACTATGGCCACATTTAATACGAACATTCAATACTGGAACATAATATATATGACTGAAAATAAAGAAAAGCATTCAAGGTCCTCTTTGAATAACATTTCCAATACATCACTGAGAGTTGAACAACATTTAAACATTGACAGTAGCACATCAGATATCATGCATGTGTTGTTTATTGATGAAGATAGTGTTCTACTGGAAACATCAGTGTGACAACACAAGCAGAAGAAGGGTAAAGGCGTTTCAATAAATTAACCAACCAACACTTGTCTATTCAAGTGTCTTGTAAGTGGATAAAATTCAGATGTGATTTAATATGTTATCATTAATTCATAGATACACAGATTGTACTGTTCTCATTGTGTGGCAACACAATTTAACAGCAAGCCAAACTCTGTCCAATAAATGCACAAGAGTCAGGAATCATCTTAGTTGTGCCTTTTAATAATATAGCGTTGTAGGTGCATTCATGAAACCAGAGTGAAACTGAAAAAACAACCAACACAACAAAATACATAATGCAATAATGTTGGAGCAGGTATTATGACAAAGTAACGATAGCTTACTGCTACATAGCTTATCATACAAATTTGAAATGAATCAAAAATATATGAATTTTTACTGTAAATGTCTTTGAAATGATCATAATGCACTTGCACTTTAAAGTTGACAGTTTTACAACCTGAACTCTTATTTTAGCTAATATCAATACTATTATAAACCAGAAAATCACATATATATTACCAAATATTATCAATTATAATCCAAACAATCTCATGATACATAACACAGAAACTCACAGATGATGCTTTCACAAGCTCAAACAATAGGATGGCGGTAGATGAGCTGCTCCTTGGTCTGCTTGATGTCTGCTTTCAGACTGCATGTAAAACTACTTCCTGTTAAACCAAAATCACCACTAGGAGGTGCTAGAATGCCAAAAAAGTAACTCAAAATCCTGAGGCAGGACACAGATAATTAAATGGTTCAATGGAAGGTGTTATGATTATGAGGATGTTAAATATAGTTTAATTTCACTGTTAATTAATCTGTCAATATCACACAGTGAAGAGATCCCCGTTTCTACTTCCATAGACTGCTTGATGATGTAGTTACACAGTATTATGTATGCATCAGACAGACAGATGCATTTGCACCTTTTCAGCCTTCTTCTGAGGGTGTTTGAGCAATTGCATCTCAATCCATGCTTTTGATTGGATCTTGTATGCAAGTGAAATAATGCTGACCACATAGGTCAGTAGTGCTGCCGAGCATAATATGATGTTCACAAGCCACAGTGAAAATTAAAAGTGTAGAGGTCATGGTGGTGAATGAATGCACAATTGAACCAGTCAGTTAAGTCAGCATTAGGATTGTATTTTGTTTCACTGCCAACTCTTTGCAGCATCTATTAAGCTGTGATGCATACAGGATGCTATCAAGTATGTGATAGCATGTTAAACTTGTGTACTTCCAGTACAAAGACACATATACATGATCCAGGATGTGTTTAGCTTAGCTTTGCATTCCCTCACTGTTGATGTAGTTAGCTTTCGGATTACTCTACATGTGCCTGGAGGGGGAGAAAAGGTTTAACTTTCTAATAAACACATCTGCCAACCACAGAAAGTCAGATGATACCCGGGCTGTCAGAGGCTGATAATCTGAACAGAGCGGGCTGCTGCATTCTAAATACTCAGAGGGATAAACCAGGAGTCATGTTTAGCTTCTCACAAGCTTTTGTCAAGAAGTAAATGGATTTAAATACAATGGAGGAGTATCACATTGCTTATACTGTCCCTTCAAAAGTGAAAACCAATGTGAGGTAGTTTTTATGAGCAGGACTATTCAGTATTAATATGCACAACATCTGTATAATAATCTATGTAATAATTAATCTATACTGTAATTAAGCCTGAAATTCAGTCAAAGTCAGTTAATCATCATTGCATCCAAAGAAAATTAAACAAATATTTGATAATTGCTTCATTTTCTAAAGTAATCTAAAATCATCCAGCTTCTTTAATGTAAAGCATTCCAGCATGTCTGGGTTTGGAATGATGACCTGACAAAATATTAAATTTGAAGATGTTCTAGTAAATTGTGATGGGACATTTTCCCTCCATTCTTATATTTAACTAATTACACAACGAATGAGTATGAGATCAGTACAACTTTAGGTCTGCCCCATGATGTTGTCTGTTGTTCCCCTGGTAGTTAGTTATAGTTCTGGCACATGACTCCCCTAAAAGCAAAAATAGTCGTTTTTTTTCATTATTGTTTATTGACAGATTAAACATGTGAAATGAATTGTGTTCCTTGGTGAGTTTTACAAGTGTTGTTAGGCATAGCCAGACTAGCTGTTACTCTGTTGCAGAATTCCAGTCTTTATGCTAAGCTAGGCTAATTGCTTCCTGGCACTGGGTAAATAGCACAAATATGAGGTTGTTTTTCCGTCTTCTCATTTAATCCTCAGCAAGAAAACAATATAGGGTTAGGGTTAGTTACTTACCAGATTGTTGAATCATTTCTTTAAATAGGTCTATTTTGGTTTAAACTTGGGACGTCATTTTGTCATGTACCTTTAAACCCTATAAAAAGGCTGCTTACATATTAGCTATACAAACCAAAGCTGTACAGCCATGTGATATAATTCCTTAGAATATATTTGAAGCAATCCCGGAAAAAATGTCAACTTAATTGTTAACATTGCTAGCAGATCCCTTTGAAACCAATGAACAACCAAACTAAGGCTGGGTATCGGTACTCGATACATTTTTAAGTTATCGAACAAAATAGATCAATTCCAAGTAGTATGAACATATCCTGTCAAACGATACCTGCAATACTTTTTGCACCCAGAGCTAGAAAATGCATTGCATGCAAGCATTTTTCGATATAATGCAAAATATGATTGGCCCACTGCCACAGCAGCTACAATGTGGAGTGGTGGCATTTTATGCTATTTAATGCTTCTATTCACATGATGGGTATCGAATGAAGTACACAATTGGTATTGGTATCACTTTAAGGGTACTTGGATCTGTACTGGTATTATAATTTTTTAACAATACCCAGACTTTAACTGAACTTTACCTAGCTAGCTCCAATAAATGACACAGTATTAAAGAAATGTAAAGCTAGTTTTAAAGCTGGTTTATATCCCATGGAGGGAAATTCTACCAAATCACTTTGAACATATTCACTAAGCTGTCATAACCTCCTCATCCAACAATCTTATCTATCTAACAGGATAGATGTATGTTTTTTTATGTGTCATCTGTAAAATGACTACGGCAACTTACTTTTTCCTCCTCTCTCTCATTTCCACACAGCATGTAGATGTGGAAATATGGGTAGGTGTGCCTCCACTCGCTGTCTGTGTTTGTCATTGGTTGTTACTGTCCGTAAATTTTTTATTACAGTCACTTGTCATGAGCATCAACTGTATGAGTATTGGCAGACTCGCCATACGCATTTGTGTCTTTGTTATCTATTAAGTGTCAACCTATTGGAGGTGATGGAGATTTTAGATATGTCGCTATAGCAATGTGGGACCTCTGTATTGAAAGCTGATGTAGAGGGAGGCACTCTGTACATTTACTCAGACCACACCTCTACACTGGGTGACATATTCTTTAATTACCATGAACACGATTATCGAGACTCAACCCCAAACACACCATCCTGATGCCATAAATACTCAGTAGAACACCAAATGTGGATTCCTCCACTGCTGAAAATAATTCCCAATTTCCTCTTGTTGTTTGACTAACGTTTGTTAAAAACTACAGAGACCAGCTGTTTTAGGAAATTACTTTTTTGAAAATGAAACTACATATTTGTAACCTGTTTTGAAAGATTTACATCTTCAATAGGAACCAATGGTCTTGGAGCTAAATTCTACAGACAGGGTAGGGATGTTGGACTATGGATCATGGAAACGTTGATTTTAGCCTTTTTGTGTAATTTGTTGACAATAAGACAAATAAAGAGTAACCTTATTCTTGAATGCATGGCACTCACAAGTTGTAAACTAAACATGATACCTACAGTGTCCACCATAAGACGTATGCATCCAGATCCAAGAAAGGCTTTCTCATTAATTTTTAAAAAACATGTTTTTTAAATACCATCCATATTCAACCCTCCTATTGTCCTCGGGTCAATTTTGACTTGGGAGGAAAACAGGTGCTAACTCAAAAATGAAGCATAGTTTCTTTAAATGAGGCCTATTGACCATAATTTGTGTAAAACTTGTGGTAAAAAGTTGGAATAAAGTTGGCTAAAAAGATTTAGCACAGATTTGGTAATAATTTATACCTTATGCTTTTTAAACAGTCAAACCAAACCGGGTTAATTTTGACCCAGAAAGACAAAAGTTGTGCGGTCGACGAGAAGACAACAGGAGGGTTGAACATGTTGAGTAAACAATATGATATACTGGTGTTAAGGTTATCTTTCCAAGTCTGGATTTTTAGTCATTTGCATTATTACAAATTTGGCTCTCTAGTGTGCTGTTTGACTCAGGCTCAGTCTCAAACAGGCTTTTTACCCCCTGATGTGACACAGATATGAGCACCCTAATTGTTCTTCCTGGTGTAATTGTTCAGCTCGATGCAGTAAGATCTTCCTAACCATCAATCACTCTCTCCACCACTGCTTGTGTTGAACACATGAGCCCCGCCGCTCTGTTGTTCAACTCCTGCAGCTCTGAACAGTGAATCACCACTGTTCTTTTTGTGACACCTGAGCTGCTCTCTCTAGGAGGTTCTGATTTGGAGCCGCAGACAGAATTATATCATGGGATTCGTGCCATGAGGTAAACAGATTTACCTCTTCCATCATCAACAAACTCCAGCATGACTCAGCAAAGGAGAGCAAAGAACAATAAAGCAAAAACACAGTAAACTAAAACAGTGGTGTTGAGACACAATTGTCCACTGTTTCTGGACAATAGTCCCATTTCCATTAAATAAGTTCCAGGTAAAATTTAGGAGGCAGGAACTTTACCGGAACGTCCTGTCACTCGGTCCTCAGAGTAGGACCTCGATAGGACCCACCGGAATCTGAAGGTGACCTAATCATTCTGCAACAGTTTTGATTGTCACGTTCTTCCGCTGGGTTTTAAGAATGAGGCTTATTTTGGCGCTTTCTGTTGAAGTCACATCCCGCTTTGAGTGTACCCAATCAACTCTGAGTCAACCTCAAGCCCTACCCAGGAATTTTTCGGGGCTACACTATGGAGACGCGCCAACGGCCACAGCCCTGTAAAATTACCTCAAAGTTCCTGCAGTGCAAATGGCCCTTATGCTGGACAGTCACCTAGCTTTCCACCCAAACACCCACCACCATCAGGAATTAACACAGAACTATCCCCCACAATAGCTGGAATAGATGAAGCCTTGGTGTAGGCTGAATTCTAGAAGTTGGATTAATCCTTCTGTTTAGCATTCAGATGAACAACTGAGCTACTTAGCAGTGGGTCTACGATGGTAAAAATGTCACTGCTCTGCCTTTAACCACACAATGGCTACTTTTCAATGAGCAATATAGCCTTCCTGTAGTGCCACAGTGGTTTATGTGCTGTCTTCCCCAGACAGAATAGCCAGAAAGTTGTGGAACAGTTCTTGAAAGGCAAATCACAGTGACTACATGTCTTAGCACAGAGACATTAAAGGCCTTCGTATGCTTCCAACAAACTAGGTTATACTCAGTGTTACCCTAACCCTAACCCTGATTATGTCTAAAGGAAAAGTGTTGTCAATTGCTCCACTTCAAGGTGGCGTGAAAAGCCTGCCCTCATAGCCTTCTTCTGGGTGCATCACAACACTTTCCTGATCTCTCTCAAGGATGTTTGGGTCTTTGTAGTATAAATGCTGCAAATCATATAAATTGGGATAACGACACATAATTTCACCTGAGTGTTCAGATAAAAGTGACAGAAGTAGCTGTGAGTAGGTTTGTTAAAAAGAGAGATCGAGAGAAGTTTAAATGACAGGTTTTCAAGTCTGTCCTAATAAAATAATGATGGGCCTATACAGTACTGTGCAAGAAACAGCAGAATACTTTCATACTAAATATAAATGTCGATTTTAGTTCCGGAAGATACCAACTTGGCTTGTGTAGCCTCATATTAGCTGAACTTGAGAACTAATGAAAGCTGTAGATTTTGCCCCCTACCTCTCACAGGGTTGTCCTATTCCAGGGGAATAGCTTGGCCCGTATGGTGAGTAGAAATTGTTACAGAGACCAAGATGAATTTCCATGTACATATGGGCATGTCAAGACAGACTTGAAAAAACCCAAACTTATCCTTTAAACCTACTTTCACACACCAGACCAGTCACTGAGTAAAGTGGGAGTGATTGATGGATTGTCTGTTTTAGAGAGTGACAAATCTTTTCCAATGAAGCCTCCTGTCTTGTGTCACTAGAGAAGGGGTTTCACACTCTGTTAGACAATCCAACGAGCACTTGGTGTTAAGCATACAGAGGCTTTAAGTGGGAATATTATCACTTTTATGGTGGACCAGCTGCCCAGCTGGCCCAGTTCCAGCTGCTTCCTGAGGTATCCTTGCAGAATTCAGACTGGTCTTTTGATGAACTATTTAAACAAAGTTAATGCATCTTTTTGTGGAGGAACTGTAGACTCAACTTATTTCATTCCTGAGGAGTAGGTGGAGTACCTGATGCATTATTGGCAAAACCATCTGTACACACAACTGTGTTTACTTTTGGAGTAATGTTAGTTCATTACAGTTTGACTAGTCTTACTGTTTACGCTAGTGACTATACAGCATGTAGTGATGTTGGTTTGTTTTCTTGTTTTTCATCTAGTGAGAAAGGCCCAAAGTATTTGTCTAAATGATTTTGATGATGAATTTCATTTCACTTAACCCTGTGAATGCCTGTTAGACCTTGTTATATTGAGCACATAAAAACAGGCAATCACAGTCCAAACTAACGTTTGACACTGGTGAGTCTGGTGTCTGTTTTAGCTCCAGTGTAAAATCCAGGTTTCATCCAGAAATGTACTTCTGGCCACAAAAACAGCGTACAAATAGCTATCATTTTTACCATTTAGCACATATGAGGAATATGTCTGAACAAAAATGTGTTCTTTTAAGATAGCTGTTATTACTTTGGCATATCTGAGATGTGTGTTCCACAAATGATTCAGACAATTGTTGTATTTTGTACTTTTGAGACTCAGTCAGGACGAAATGATATACATTTTTATCATATTTATCATATTTACATTTATTGGTGTCATATGGGCTTCAAATGACACATTGCCTACTGACATGATATAATGTAACATATGCATTATATTAACATGTATGTTTTTAAGGTATCACAATGACATAAATGAATAGGGGAAAGAGGCTTCGCAAGCCAGTCTGCATCCTATACCTGCTATTTACACACATTTATCAATAAGGATAACACTGAAGCAGCTCTGCTTTATAATGTGCAGCTCTGTGTCTTCAGCTGGAGTAGGGCAGAATGACTGCAGTGCTGCAGGAGAAACGAAGGAGCAGTTTCTGCTAGGAAGACAAATGTCAGTCAGATAGCATAACTCTAGTAGTATGCTTTAATCTCCTTATGGTGCAGACTATTCATGTAGTGAAACATGTCAGTGTTACTGTGTAGTTTTGCATTAAGATATGTAACAGAATAGTTGAAGATCAATGGGGTGCTGGAGAGCAGGAGAAGGGACAAAGAACAAAGGGGTTCATAGAAACCGTCTCCTTATTTTGAGGAACACTAACACTGGCTTAGTGTATTACTGGATTCGTGCGGTTCAGTGACAAAAATAATAACGTACTTAACATTTAGATCAGTGTTATTTATCATATTTTGTCACTGTGTTTTGAGGCAAAATGCTTTTCATTCCACCAAAGTATTTTATAACTACTAAAGTATCTTGAACCTGTAGTATATTGAACATAAATCAAACTTACATCAGATGCATATTAAACAAATCATAAATCGAGGTTTTATTAAACAGGCTTGTAAACACATTAAATCTTATCCACCTCCCATATCAGTCTGCAACAAAATCACACAGATTTACACATTTTTATGAGGCGTCACATTTGTTAGCAGGAGTACTGACATGCAGCTGTTGGAAGTGGTGACCTTTGTCAAATAGGAGTGTTTGACTTGATGCTCCAGAGCAGGCACAAAGTGTCACTGCTGCATCTGATCAAGTTTAATTAATTAACTGTGGAAGCCCAAATCATAATCATCATCATTATATCATTTTAGAGTCCTGGATAATGGTAGTACTGTCAACTAGGCATGGTAATATGACAATGACATATGTGTGTTTGAAATAGGAATGAATAGGTGAGTTACGGTTCTAAATGTCAGGTAACATTTCTCCCACAATCTGTCAGAAACACTGCAGTGCTCATGTAGAGTCAAATAACACAGCTGGCCTCTCCCTCTCTTCTTGTCTGCATCTGTTTTCGTTGATATATTTGTCTCTGATGTTTCTTGATATCTTTGTCGGTGTTTTTTCTCACTTTAATGACTTTATGTCTTTCTTTTTTCTTTTTTTTTTTTACTCTACTTACACTTTCTCTCTCTGTATCTTGTCAATGTCTCTCTCTCTCTCTCTCTCTCTCTCTCTCTCTCTCTCTCTCTCTCTCTCTCTCAGACGGCCCAGGGAGGCGGCCATCGCACCTTACTGTACGGCCACGCTGTCCTGCTGCGACACTCCTACAGTGGAATGGTCAGTTACACACACACACGCGCACACACACACACGCGCACACACACACACACACACACACACACACACACACACACACACACACACACACACACACACACACACACACAACAGTGGCTCTAGGGAGGGCCTTTCACCTTTTATGTGAGTGTAACTCACAGACATGAGATTGAGACCAATCCTCATCTCACTCCTGCTATGAAAGTGAATAAGTGACCAATAAGTGAGTACAAACACTCAATAGCTGGGCCTAATTATTACTGGGGTAGGGGGGGTATGTTTTGCTCTCCAATTGGGATTAACCAGTACTTAAGTACATATGAACACCTGACCTTCTCTGGAGAAACAAATCCCATCCAAAAGAGACTTTAAAGAACTTAAAAATAAGTATCTCACATGCTAAACACAGGTCTGATGCACTTTTAGAGCTTTGTGTTAAGACATATGTTTTCTTGGTGCTGTAGATGATACTCTACAGTAACTGATCAGATGGACTGACCATATGAATTGTGTTTCTCTGTGTAGTACCTGTGCTGTCTGTCCACCTCACGCTCATCCACAGACAAACTGGCTTTCGATGTGGGACTGCAAGAAGACACCACAGGTAGGAATCAAACAGATTTCTGTCAAAGCGTAGCATATTTTATATTTACTATAAATTTGCTGTGACCCACAAAACGTAATATTAAAGCTGCATTAATCAGTATTTTTATATTATTCACCACAGCTCTTTGGAGTGTCTTTCAGCTTATTATGTTTGGTTTCACGGCACAGTCTTAAGGCCTTTGCAAACCATGCGATTCATTTGCACATTATTAATATTTTTGGAACCAGTGAATACAGCTTTCACACCAGCGATGGAATTTCAATTTTTTTTATTTTTCAGACCAAAGTCAATTTTTCCAAAGTTTCGCTTTTTGACATGTACACATCTAACCAATCAGAAGGATAGAGGCAACCCAACTCCTGTCGAAGTAAATGAATCAAGCAAATACACACAGCTGGGACTGTTTACAAGCAAACGGGACCTTCCTCAAATTTAATACTCAAGAGAAAACTATTAACAGAGTGAGCTCAAAACTTTGGGTGCAGTAAACAACCTACTGTCTGTACTTCAGGTTGATTATGCTCATACACAACTTGTCACCATGCTGATGTCCCATATGCTGCAGGATAGTGGGTTGTCTATTGACAGCTTAGCTATGGGTAGGATTACCCCTTATCTTGTTCCCCTCTCATTAGTACAGGACGTTCTGACTACAGCCTCAACTGACATAGTCACACCACTACAAGCACACTTAGCATACACCTTGACCCTGAGGCCAGAGAGATGGCTTTTATCATTAACCTGTCCATAGTGACACCAGACAACATCTACCGACTTAAAGACGTAGTAAATGTAGGACTCTGTCAGCACATTAAAGTGCATACGCCTGTACCTCAGACATATGGCTAGCTGCTGCTCTGGAATCAATCAGCTCACTGAAATGACTTCTCTGCTTCTTCGAACTTGGTGCCAGCTGTTGCAGCAGTTGAAGCAGCTGTGGTTTAGTTTGAGCTTCCGAACCAAACAGTGAAACTCACCCAGTTCTTCTCTCCTTGTCAGTATTGGGTGTACTCAGGTATTTCCTCTTGTTTTCTTTTTATTGAGTAAAAGGAGGACCAGATCATCATCACTTGATGTTGATTCCATATTTCTTTTCCTGAGGCGCAATTTTTTTATTTTTTTTATCCTCATAATGTATTCGCTAAATCCTGTCGCGTTTAATGTGAACAGTCAGGCGCATCGAAATTCGCCTCCAAATTTCTCACAGTTTCGTGCTGATTATTTGCGTCGTCGTTGATGTGCAGAGGCCTTTAGTCAGCTTATTAACCTAACTTCCAACAGCAGTATTAAAGAGCACAGAGCTCTACTGTTATGTTTACATCACAGACATGAAAAATCAGTGCCTTGATCTTAAACAGTGAAAACCAGCTAACTCTGGGTTCATTTAGTCTGATCACATTAGTTGACTGGGTGGAATGACTAACTGGTCCAATACCTTAATTCAGGCCATATTAAAAGTATTATCACCTCTTTCTGAAGTAAAACTGTGGAATTCTTCTGTCACTGTTATGATACTGTCAGGTTTTTCACATAGTCTGACTGACCTGCTGCTACTTCATGGTGGTTTTCACTTTAGAACAAAGTCAGAACAATAAGCCACTGCTAAGTAAACCATCTTCCTGTGTTTGTTCTTGACCTGCTTTAGTAAAGATGATGTAAATTGCAACAGCTGCAGAACAATCTAGGCTACCAAAGTGGTACACGGGCCAGGCAGAGGTGATAGGTAGTATTACAAGACTTTATGTTGCTTTATGAGCTTACTCATGCACACATTTTATTTCCTGTGTGTGTGTGTGTGTGTGTCTGTGTGTGTGTGTGTGTGTGTAGGCGAGGCATGCTGGTGGACCATCCATCCAGCATCAAAGCAGCGCTCAGAGGGAGAGAAGGTTAGAGTGGGAGATGATCTCATCCTGGTCAGCGTCTCCTCTGAGAGATATCTGGTCAGTAGCAGCTGCGTGTGGGAACATGTGTGAAGAGGAACTGCTTAAATATTACTGTCACTTTTACCTTCTTTCTTTCTTCCTCCTTTGACTTTCTCTCCAGTCATACATAGTGGCTAATAGGATATCCACATATATGCAGCTATGGATAAAAAATCATAATAAGCCATGTCAGAGGCTTGTGTACTGTGTCTACTGGTTAGAGTAGCTCTCCATTGAAGCATTCATGTGTATTGCCTCTCTAAGCCAGGGCACACCAGTACTTAAAACAGCAATATTTTGCAGCAAACTATCTTCATTCCAATGGAAACAGAGTGATCAGTCAAGTTCAGTTTTAGTCAAATGTAACTCTTGAATTTAACAGTAGCAAGCTGTCTTGGCAGTGCTGACCTTTGAGGTATTGATGTATAAAGAGAGCTGGATACAGCGCCATAACACTCAGTTTTGCTGCCAGGTTTTCCACTGCAGTGCAAAAAATCCCCCATGACCTAAAAACTAATTTCCCCATAGACTACCATTATAAAAAGACATTTAAAAAAAACTGTTGACAGGACGCCTCCAACTGCATGTAAGGACAATTGTAACTCTTTGTATTATGCATTTTTAATACATGAAGGTTTTATTTTAGTAATACAAAAAAAATTTAGATTTTAAAGTTTGTGATGTCGTTACACTACTGTGCATATTCAGCAGACCACACAACACGGAAGCTACAAAACTTCTCATTTTCATTGAATAGGAGCCATCTTTGAGTCCAGTATCTAGTTCCAAATACTGTAAAATAAACCAGTGCATCCTATACCAGTGAAATGCAGAAAGAGTTTGGATCTGGATATGGTTATAGGTATGTAAAATGCTGTCCACACTAAGAGCAATAACTATAACGATGTGAGCATCCACACCTATGAACTATAACTTCCTGTAAACAGCTCTGATGGAGAGTTTGTGTGACTTGAGCATGCATACAGCTACACACTGTATCAACTGTGTTCTTTTAAAAGGTTTAATTGAAACTCAGCCTAACCCCAACCTAGTCTGAGTTAATATACTGGACCATTAACCATTAACCCAACACTAGACTTGTATAACCATATGTGATTATAAATGAATAACTACTAGTGCATTCAAATAAACCGATCTTTAATAGGAAAGCATTTTTCCCAGCATGACACACCCGAAAATAGACTGTTACTTCAGAGAACTTTATTATACCTACAATTATAGAACGAAGACAGCAACTTGTCTGAGTTTTGATTCCAGTAAATATAAATGGTAACTGTAATAAAATATAATGCTGTACACTGATAAACCTAGGATAAAATGTGCTTGCAATGTTACATTTTAAGACAAAATACTGATTACACAAACTAACATAACAAGCATTGTGAGCAAAATTGGTCTGACCCCCTCTGTCTCTTCATTTATCTGCCCTTTCCCTTTCTTCTTCATGGCTCCCTCTCTGTTCCACACTTCCTTTCATTCTGTCTGCGTGTCCTCTGATCAGTCACTGTATAGAATGCTAAACTATGGATGCCTTTAAGCACTGCTGACCACATACTGACTGAATCCATCAGACCAATTGCATGGTCTGATGGATTGGGAGTGCTGGGTGCTCCCAGTGGTCAGATAAGGCCTGCCTCTCTGAATAGCTAAAAGCAGGCCTCAGATTCAGGAAACATCTAGAGTGTTTGTGTGGATCTCAGTCTGGTGTGTCGGTAAATAGTTTATAAGATTTGGTTCTTATGTTTCTGTTCCTGCAGCATCTGTCCTATGGTAATGGCAGTCTCCACGTAGATGCAGCCTTTCAGCAGACACTGTGGAGTGTGGCTCCCATCTGTTCTGGCAGTGAAGTTGCACAAGGTACACCTGTCTTTGTTTCTCCTTGTCTTATTTTCTTCATCTTTGTTTTCTTCAAACTCAAACTCAAATCCAGTATCCAGTCCATGCATTGAATCCAAATCATTTCTGATCTCTTATCAAATCTTATTTGGATTACATTTCAAGATAGTAACTAAAGACTAAAGTACTGTAACTACACCTCAGTGATGTTTAATCACCTTTTCTTGGCTTAGAGAAAGCAGAAATACAACAGTTTTTATTAGCAGCCTAATTGATCACAACCTGAAAATGAGCAGAGCAGTAGGTACATTAACTGGATCTGACATATATTAATTAACAGCTGTAGTCTTCACCAGCTACTGTCTCCAAACACTTGAACTCCTGATTCACAACTAAGCTGGTCAGATTCAAATGTTGATCAGTTTGAATCAAAATGTAACTGAGAAATGTGTGTTAGGAGATTTAAGCTTATCAGTTCTCCAGAGCAGAGTCTCCATTCGGTGAAACTACAACACTCAGTCCGCTGACAATCATACAGTGGTGTTACAGAGTGATGTGTCCTCACACTTTATAACCACAAGCTGTCTGAATAGAGACAGCTGCTGCAGACAGCACATTAACCAGAGAACACACAAAATGTCTACAATTAACATTAATTAACGACAGCTGATCTCGTCTGCTGCCAGAGATGTTTGTTAACCAGAGACGGTGACGGTCAGCCAAACATTTGAATCTGCTACCTGCTGCATGTTTTCTATTGATATTTAGTAATAAGAGAGACAATAGGTTTTACAAAACATTGAAATAATGAATCCAGGTATTTTGCCAAATGGGACCTGAATCCAAAATGGAATTAGAACCCACCTCTATCTGCACTTTATTCTAATTTTTCTACAGCTGGTTTACCACCATTCACAATTCATTTGAATGTGTTGCAGATATGAGCAGATTTACCATTTTACTTTGTCTAATGAATTGTGGACAATAACAAATAATGGACACTGCAGCTGTCTGTGGATTCTGCCTGTTGTAGTAAATGACTACGATTCCCAAGATGCTTTGAGTAGTGTTATTTGAAGACACAGGTGTTCATTTTGGCAGTCATTTCTGCTGGTTTATACATATATCTGATCAGGTGGGTTTCAGAATTGCAAATCCATGACATGATTAATACTTTAATTGCCCCGCCGCTCTTGATCCTCGCTGCTCACCTCTCACGTCAGGTTCATCAGAATTCATCAGAACACTCAAATGATTTCTAAAATTAGCAAAGTGTTGGTAAGGTAGCATGTGTACACGTTCTGCTGCCTCTATGCAACCCTGACTGTCTATGTCTCTGGACTATCATGTCTATCTGACCTTCACCTTCTCAGCCCTCCTCTACTCCATTTGCTTCATTTCTGCTCTCCCGCCTGCAGGTTTTCTGATAGGAGGAGATGTCCTTCGCCTCCTTCACGGTCATATGGACGAGTGTCTAACTGTTCCATCTGGGGAGCACGGGGATGAGCAGAGGAGGTACCAATAATTACAACTAGACTGATACTGTATATGGGCTTCTCGTTTTGTCATTTTTAGTAACAATCATTTCAATAGTTGTATAGTTTGCAGTGATTCGGTGTACACACTTTGATCAAATTACACACAATGTCATGAATTTACTGTTAACAAGTGAAGTGTGGTGTTTTGAGTCAGTTTAGTTGTACAGACTCATACAGAGATCCACTACCATCAACAGGAGGCTCTTAATACAGCCTCTCAAAGTGTTGAAGAGAAAAAAAAATACTTGCAAGATCTTGCATTATATTGCAAGTTTTTGAAGTTGCATGTTGTGTATAGCCTTTTTCTTTTTCTTTTTATGACATTGTATATTGACAATTCATAATAAAAATGTACTGTAGTCCAGGGGTCTGTATCATGAAACATGATCAACTTAGTCCATCTCACTTTGGCCTACCAGGCCTTACTGAGTGTGGATTATTGGTAGCTTCCATAGTTCCTCCTATCCATGCTGGCTGTGAAGACATCCTTTCCAAACCAAGCAGGTAGTTCCGGGTCTGAAAATGGTGCTTTTCCACTGCACAGTTCCAGCACGACTCGCCTCGACTCGGTTTTTCTTGCGTTTCCACTAGGTAAAGTACCTGGTACCTGGTACTTTTTTTAGTACCTGCTCTGGTGAGGTTCCAAGCGAGCCGAGCCGATACTAAATGTGACGTCAACAGACTGCCGGCCACTGATTGGTCAGAGAGTCTTCACTGGAAGAGTCATGAGCCGTCCCACACAAGAATCAAACCCGGCATTTTTAAATAAGGCTCAATTTTATTGCTTTGTATGTGACAAAAAGCCACATACAGCAGCAAGTATACCACTGCCGTGCTATGACGACCCCGCCCACGTTGAGTAGGTTTTGTAATGGAAAAGGTCTGTTCTGGAATCGTGTCGAGTCGAGCCGAGTAGTGCTAGAACTGTACAGTGGAAAAGCAACAAAAGTGAAGCCAATGAGGAAGTGCTTCAAACCTGCATTCTCTCTAATGGCCTTCCTAATTAATTTATGGTGTCAATCACTAGTTTGGAGTCTTCTTCAATAACAACATGATGTGCATTTCATTTTAAGTTCTATAGTGTAGAGTTAGCATGGGAAATAAATGGATTAGACATCAAATTAAACTCAAATGTGTAAAATTGGTGGAGTTCTCCTTCTCCAGTATTATGGAACTCTATAAAATGATGATTTGGGTGTTGGGTGAACACTAATAACATGTCACAAACTGAGTTACATATGAACAAAGTATGAGTCCTGCCTGAACCAACACTTTATTAGATTAGTCCAAAAAGTAAACAAATGAATATATCAGTCTACAATACTGTTTGTGAAACATCATTTGCCACTAGTATACATTTACAGTAGTTAAGAATGGAAATGGAATGCTTTTTTTTATGGTGCCTTTTATGGTCAAGTCAATTTTATTTATACATCACTAAGTCACAAGTAATCTCAAGGCACTTTTTACATAGAGCAGGTCCAGACCGTACTCTTTCATTTACAACATTCCCCCATGAGCAGCACTTGGCGACAGCAGCAAGGAAAAACTCCCCTCAAACGGGAACAAACTTTGACCCGTCAGGTTTAACGTAGGCAAAAGATTTTGCTAACTTTTCATCTCCAATGTGTTAAGATGACACAGGGATTTTGAAGTCGTTCGAATAACATCTCTAGGAGGAGAAGGATTTGAAATTGTATTTTTTCAGCCAGTGCAGTAATATGAGTAATGTAATCTCTTTTCCTAGTTCTTGTCAGTACAGGTGCAGCTGCATTGTGGACCAGCTGGATAATCTTTAGAGTCTTGTTAGGGCAGTCTGATAATAATTAATTACAATAATCCAGCCTAGAAGTAACAAATGCGTGGACTAGTTAATCTGCATTTAGACAGAATGTCCTGATTTTTGCAATATTACGTCGGTAGAAGAAGGCAATCTGTGAAATTAGTGTCATGTGGGAGTTAAAGGACATATCCTGATTAAAGATAACTGCTAGATTCCTTATGATGGTGCTGGAACTCAGGGTAATGCAAGTCAGAGTAGCTATATCATTAGATAATGTGTTTCTATGTCCTTAAGGCATGTTTGGAGTAGGTAGGTAGGTAGGTAGGTAGGTGTCTTTATTGATCCCCCTAGTATTATCTGCATAACAATGACAATTTATGAAGTATTTCCTAATAATTCTACCTAGAGGAAACATATATAAGGTGAATAGTATTGGTCTAAGCACGGAACTTTGTGGAACTCTGTGATTCATCATTAACGTGTACAAACTGAAATCGATCTGATGAATATGACTTCAACCATCTTAATTCAGTTCCTTTTAATGACAATTCAAGGTTTCAGTCTCTGTAATAGGATGTGATGGTCAATGGTGTCCAGAAATCCTTTGTCAGGTGCAATCAGGGAGTCGTTTTTAACTTTTCATCAAACATAACTAAACAAATAAATGTAGAAAGTCACACAACTGATTGTTGAATGCTTTCTCAAAGGTCTTAGATAGAAAGGGAAGGTTGGATATAGGACTATAGCTAGCTAAAACACCTGGATAAAGAATCAACTTTTTAATTACAGCTACTTTAAAGGACTGTGGTACATATCTTGTTACTAAAGACAGATTGATCTTATCTGGTAAACAAGTGCTAACTGAGTGTAAGTCTTCCTTAAGCAGTCTAGTTGGGTTCAGGTCTAAGAGACAGAATGATGGTTAAGAATAGATTAGTCACTGAAATGAGTGACTAAGTGAGTTAAGGAAGTTAAAGAAGGTTAGAAGGTCTAAATATATATCAGGTTTTACAGTTAATTCTAAGGTTCCTGTGTTTGAGGATAAATCGCTGCCAGTTGAAGGCAGAAGGTGATGACTTTTGCCTCCAATAGCTAGAATTGTATCATTAAAGAAGCTCATGAAGTCATAACTGCTGAGAGCTATAGGAATACATGGATCAGTAGAGTTATGACTCTTTGTAGGCCTGGCCAAAGTGCTGGAAAAGGAACCCGGGGCTGTTTTTACTCTCCGCTATTAGCGATGAGTAATAGGTAGCTCTGGCATTACAGAGGGGCCTTCCTATATGTTTTAAGACTATCCTAACAGACTAAGAAAGATTCATTCAGTTTGGTGGAACGCCATATGCTTTGAAGTTATCACAATATTTGCTTTTATCATTTTTTTTAAAGGGGCAGTATAAGTATAAATCATCCGTATTAGTTCAGCTTTAACACATAGCCATACAAAATATTTCATCATTTTAAAATGCAAATCCATTTTTTGTCCCGGCCTTTACAGTTTTAAGTCAATGTAAAAGTCACTTCTGCAATCCAGTCTTACCTTCCAGTCTTTTCCTCTGCTCTCTTTCACCCTCCGGTTTAGACCATCAGACATATAGCATACGGCTTTCTTTTGTATGGAAATTAGCACGGCCTCCAGGGAGAGAAAGTAGCAACTCCCATTACCAGACCGAGCTCTCTGCTGTGACTGAGATGAGGAGGACTATTAATAATTATAGTTTTAAGGTTTTCCCAAAAGGGACAGCCACGTTGTTAAACAGTGCATATGAGAGTGACTGTATTCTCCTTATGTGACTGTCTGCTGAGGTTTATTACTGACAGACTGAGTCATCCAGGTAGCAGGATATCAAAGCTAAACAGTGACTATCATAAAAAGACATAATGTTATGTATGGAAAACCAATGTCATTTTTTCAATGTGATTGTATGATATTTACCTTCAGGACTGTGCACTATGAAGGGGGACCAGTGTCCAGTCACGCCAGGTCCCTGTGGAGGCTGGAGACACTGCGGGTCGTGTGAGTACAACACACACACACACACACACATACAACGTATTTGCACGGTGATTACTGGCTGAAAAGAGTCTAGCATGGGTTGGTAGTATTCACTGTGGGCAGCTGAGTGGATGCTAGTCTTCCAATGGCTTTTCAAGGATTTTCAATAGTTGCTAAGTAACAGCAGTATCAGGACCTGACAGTAAATTTAAGCAATTTTTTCCAGGTAGCGCAAGGTTACGCAAGGTAGCTGAATGGTTACCATACTTTAACAGTTTAGAGATAAAGTGAGCAGTTTGTCAGTGATGAAAAGTTCTATTTAAACCAGTTGAAAATACAGAATGTATCATAACTACTTTATCTTTTGATTTTCTCTGTGTGACACATACACAGATGCTGATTCACATGGAGTGGATTTCATTTAAAGCAATTTGCCTTCACTGACCTTCACCGATTAGACCAATTACAAAGCCCCCCACAAAAAAACAACTTACCTCTTTCCCTTCTTACCTACTATAATAGCAGAGTGAGCCAAGTTTTAATTATTCTACCTCCCACTTTTAAAAGTGTCATCCTAATAAGCCAACCTGTTTTAACCTAATAGTTAAACATTTTATGCAATATTCTTATTTGCTTTCTTTTAAAGGTGTTAATATAACATGCAGCACATGCAAATTTTTGTACTAAAACAGACCACTGAGAGGAAGGGGATGAAAACAACCAAAACTCCCAACACAGGCCTGAAAGCTGTAATTCAATTTTACCCTCAATGTAATGTTTCTCTGTGTGTATGTGCTCATGAGATGCATTAAAGGTGGAGTCAGTGATTCTGGGGGAAAAAATGTTCAATCAAATTCCTCAAATATCTCCTCACAGTCTGCTAGCTGTCTGTACTCTGTGTGTGTGTGTGTGTGTGTGTGTGTGTGTGTGTGTGTGTGTGTGTGTGTGTGTGTGTGTGTGTGTGTGTGTGTGTGTGTGTGTGTGTGTGTGTGTGTGTTTTACAATCAACATCCAGGATTTTGCAGGGTGGAGCTTCTGAAAGAGCACAACAGGAAACATGTATTCGTTTGAGTGTTTAGTTCAAATATTAACAATCTTTCTCCAGAATGACTGTCTCTACCTTTAATATGTGTGACTGCTATGTTTGGAGTTAAATCAAATTTAAGAAGCAATGTATTTAGTTTCATTAGAGTGATAAATATCTACTACTACCACAGCTACATTCCATAATACTATATTAGTAGTAATATCTATATTGTCCCTTTTATTAAGGAATCCGCTCAAAACCCCAGATTGCTGTTTTTACATTGAAACAAACAAGAAACAGCAATGTTAACATTAACATATGAGCTTCAGGTATATTTTTTAAGTTTAGACAGAGCAGGGCTAGCTGTTTCCCCCTGTTTCCAGTCTTTATGTGAAGCTAGCCTAACCCTGTCCTGACCGCTTACACATCTGTACCTACTACATTAATGAGAATGATATCAATCTTCTCACCTAAAGTTGAACTATTCCTTATGTATGCTTGGGGTTTAACCATTATGTAAATCTTGGCTATTTTATATTTTCAATTGATGGCTTATTCATGCCTAGATTTCAGTGTTTTGACCTTTCTTACATCAGACAGTTTGACTTGTTACAGCTGGAAAAGCAAAGGTGTTCCTAGTAATGTTCCATTTACATGCTGCAGTGAGACAAGACAGTTCTCCAACATGTTCAATAGCAGCTAGTTAAAATATCCACCTTTAGGTCTGTTGAGCCCACTGACTGAAATGAAAAATAAGGAATGTAAGACACACACACACACACACACACACACACACACACACACACACACACACACACACACACACACACACCAAAACACATACTCTGATGTAGGGTTCAGACATATCTCGACATATCTTGGAGAGAAATGTCTCTAACGAGCTGGAGTCTGGCTCCAGCAGCACTGTTACATCACGTGTTCTGAGCATCTGTGACATGAACAGCACAGGACTGTGTGCTGAAGCAAATGAACATTAGCCTTCAGGCTTCTAATTTAGCTTCTGCAGTTTCTTTTTTAAACTTATTCCATTTTAACCCAACTCGTACACATCATTTTAGAGCTGCATTACGTTATTTTTGTTGGCCACTTGGAGGCAGCAGAACACACTGTCAACACAACATTATGCGGTCATAAGATACTTACACATCCAACAGACACGGAGAAACATCGTCATTCCTTTTTCCAGTTGTGCTTATGTTCAGCTGATTTGCTCTGGCTTGAACAACTCCTTAGAAAACAATATCTGGCTCCACTAAATCCTCCACTATGTTCACCTGCTAGCTAGTCACTTTGTGTGTGTGTTGTTTGGTGCTGGGCAGGTAGTGTATAGTGGTTTTATCAGAGCTTTTCTCTGAAAACAGCTGCCTGCTGCTGAAAACAAGGCTTGTGAGGTAGTGAAAATGTGCTGCTCAACCAAAAATTGCACTGAAAGATGCTAAAACACTGTGGCCAGACTAACCTCCTCAGGAGTCCCATAAATTAACTTTGGGCTCCTCTATTGCCCTCCCTATGCCTCCCACTCTCTGTTCATTTTAATTTTGCCAAAGGGAGAGTTGCCAATGTATTATATTCCACACAAAAACAAGCAGACAACAAAAACAGATATTCAAACTTGCAACATACTGATATACACAATAAAAGAAATACACACTACACATACATTTATACCCCTGCCTGGTTCCCAGTTCATACAGAGGAGAGTATGCTCTCACACAGATGAGTCTGGATCCACACAACAGTGTCAGTGAGGCTGCTATAGCAGGAGGGACCAAACTCATGCCAAAGCAATCTCTTCTCCATTTGAAAGTGTTCTCTCAAGGACCAGATGGCAGTAGTGTGGATTGAGGCAGTAATCAGTGTCACTTGTTTTTTGGTTAGTAAGAATCTTTACTGACCACAGTTGGTTGATATGTTCAGTATTTATATGTATTTAGATATGATTCTGAATGTCTTCATGCCTCTGTTGTGTTTGTATCCAGGTGGAGTGGGAGTCATATCCGCTGGGGTCAGCCGTTCAGACTGAGGCATGTAACCACAGGAAAGTATCTGAGTCTGATAGAAGACAAATCTCTGCTGCTGATGGACAAAGAGAAAGCCGATGTCAAGTCTACAGCCTTCTGCTTCAGGTCCTCCAAGGTACACAGTCACAAGATCGTATGTAACAACGCGACATAATGAAAGGAACTTCTCTGTGTTATTTGTTGAGGACAGGAGTAGATGGCAGGTTGCTGTGAAGCTGCTTTTTTTTTTTTGCTTTTTTTTTTTTTCTTCAGTTGAATTTTTGGAGTTAATTTTTGTGTTTCATGAATGTTTTTGTTTGTGAATATCACTTTTTTGCACATCCTTCTGCTTCTTCATCATCTCAGTGCCACGCAACATCCACTGCCCTTTATATTTTTCATGGGTGAATTAATTGACTTGATGTTAGGATTAAGAATAATGGTAAAGGGACTGTACTTATATAGCACTTTTCTCCTCTCAAAGTCCTTTTGACCACTCAAAGCACTTTTACACTACATGTCACATTCACCAGTTCACACACATTCATACATTGATTACAGGAGCTACCACACAGTGTACCAACCTGCTCATCAGGAGGAGACTAACCATTCACACACATTCATACAGCGTTAGGTCAGCCATTAAGTTAATGTTAAGTATCTTGCCCAAGGACACATCGTCATGTGGACTGGAGGAGCCGGGAATTGAACCGCCAGTCTTCTGATAAGCGACCCGCTCTACTTTTTGAGCCACAGCCACCCCATAATAATAACAACTTTAATAATAAATGCATTTACTTGAGCTACTATTTAAGTACTTTTTTAATGTTATATTTTATTGATTCACTCTGTAAAGCACTGTGTAACTTCACTTAGACAAGTATGATTGTCATGCATTGATTATAGTGCGATCGGAACAATAAACAGTGAAACTATAAAGAACAAAGCAGGTTGAAACTAATTTAATTAATTTAACTAAGTAAAGAGCTCCTCATGCAGCACCTGCAGTAATCACATGGATCCTGCGCAGGCTATGCTACACTGTGGCTCATAAGGGATTTACAGTTCAACCATCTAACTTGGAGTCTAACTATTGCCTCAAAAAAATGAACTCTGAAACTTACAAAGTAAATATGCAAGAAGTGGAGTAATGATACCTGATTTCCTGGAGTTAGTTGAAAGCATAGCAGCAGCACTGTGGATGAGCTGGAGGCTAGAGAGTATTACAGTACAGTCCAAGAAAGAGGATTACTTTCTCAAAGGAGGGTATATGTACTTGGTAGTTAAAGGATAGGCTGGATTTAAATATATCCCCTCAGATTCCTTCATGCTGAATGACAGGCAGTCATATTGGGTTTGCAGTGGGAGTATAAAGGGAAAGCGGGAAGCATAGAAGCTCTGCAGATTTGGACTGAACTATTCTGCTGAGTCAGGATTGTCATTTATGAAAAAGCACATCAAAATAGATCTTAATAAGATAATAGAACTACAATAAACTCCACTGAGTCGTGTGTGTGTGTGCTCACAGTAATACAGTGCTATCAAACTAATGGTAACATATGACTAACTGTCCTACTGTCATCCAAATATGGACTCAGAGGGACAGATTTACTGCAGCTTTTTTGTCGCCTGCTTTTCAGAAGTAGAAGTGACGCATTTCACCCCAAACACACGTTCTGTATTTCTCAAACAGTCACAGCAGGTTGGAGTCACAGCCGGCGTGTGTCATTTGCGTGAGTGTTTTCAAGGGGCGTCTCTCTCTCTCGGTTTGAGTGTTTTTTCGAGGATCGCACACATGTGGAGTTGAACCATGACCAAAGTAAAATATTTTGTGATCAAAAAACAATGCGTTATGATTTGTTTTCTGAGAATAGTGATTTTATAGAAGCACCTCTGCTGAGCTGCACCTGTGAGTTCTACTTGAGTTGTAGAAGTGGGCGGTGTCAGCTTCAGAACAGGAGCTGACTGGACACACATATTGCACATTAGTACAGCAACAGTTTTATTTAATATCTGACTTGCATTGTCCAGTTTTGTAAAGTAATGACTACCAACTATTTATTATCAACTAGTGAGTGAAATATGTGTAAGTCAGCATGCTGCAGCTCTCAATGCAGGTTTCATTTGATTGGGTATCACAAGTGATTTTTCAAGCCTTCTGCTCTTCTTCAGACTAAAGACAAAATGTACAGTCGACATGTTAAATACACATGGTCACCTTACAGTCACATGATGTGCCAGTCCCACTCAATATTGTTATATATATATGGGTCAATGACGTGCCTATGACATGTTCAGTCTAACTGCATTTTTTTCAGTTAGAAAAAGGTTTAAATTGATTTAAAAAAATACCATATATATGTAGTACCTTTCCTTTATATGAAATCACTTTAACTTTTCAAAAACCACAAGTTATTAGTAATTTTTCTGTTATTTAAAGTGACAAAACATCATGTGGTGCGACCAATAAAACCAATAACTGTATTAAATTCAGAGTAAAATATCACTTTTAATATTAATCACTGATACAGTATGCTTAACTGAATTGTATTTTTAAATTTTTTCAATCATTTTTAAGCAATTTACAGGAAAAATAAGTCTTACATACATTTCAGAAGGCAACTGTGACATTATAGAACATAAATATGAGATTATTATTTACAAAAACTTAAAGGACATGCAAATAATTTGTTTCGAAACACTTAAATTCATTTATTTTAAGATAGATCACGGTCGCACCACATGACTTTTTTAAGGTCAGTTCTAATTCATCGAGATGGAAAAACACATAAAACACCTAATTTACTATTTTAATATGTATTTATGTGTACTCAACCTTTCTTAATGTTTGAATTACTGCAATAGATATTCCCATATTTATTATTTTTAAATAAATCCTTATACGTCATTGACCCATATATATACACTACCGGTCAAAAGTTTTAGAACACCCCAATTTAAGTGGTAAGTGGTGAACATATATTTGAATGATTGTGTTACGTTTAATCTGTATTCATTTATTATAATATTCACTCTTCCTTTCTTTCTCTTTTAGGAAAAGTTGGACCCTGGTGTGAAGAAGGAGGTGGATGGAATGGGTGTTCCTGACATTAAGTACGGTGACTCTGTGTGTTTCATCCAACATGTGGACACCTGCCTGTGGCTCACGTACCAGACCGTTGATGCCAAGTGCGCTCGCATGGGTGGTGTACAGAGAAAGGTACCGTACAATGTTAAACCCATGCTGCACCTTTTTAAATGATAAATAGACTGTACTTATATACTGTAGCACTTTTCTAGTCTTTCAACCACTCAAAGCTCTTTTACACTACATGTCACATTCACACACTTTCATATACGGATGGTGCAGCCATCAGGAGCAATTTGTGGTTCAGTATCTTGGATATAGACATGTGGACTGGAGGAGCTGGGAATTGAACCAGTGATCTTCTGATTAGTGAACGACCCGCTCTACTTCCTGAACCACAGCAACCCCTTTTTTCAACTTTGTATGTCTGGCCTGTCCTGTGTACTAAAGAGTGGTAGCAGGTGCAGCGACACATTAAGAAATGAAGCCTTTAGTAGATTTAAGGTGCATCCATGCCAGGTCATGTATGTGAGGCAGTTCATGGTTGTTGTTAGGACCTGGGCTAAAAGTGAAGGAGCCTACATCTGGTCATATCATTAAGTTTCACCACGAAAAGCATGCCTCATTAAGAAATATATCCTGGCAATTTAAGGTCATTCTCATCATAGACATTTAAAGCGGCATTCATAAAACAGTTTGTGTGACTTTAACTTGAGGTATTTTAGTGAATTGAAGCATCTTCATGTTTGGTGTCATGATCCCGGGATAGTCTCTCTTTTTTTTGTCCCACTTGTTGATTTTGCCGACTCAGGTTTTATATAATAGACTTGAAAGAAAATAATTTCCACTGCTTTTTGAAAATGTTGTGCTTGGATTCATTCAGAGTGATATTACGAGCGGAGTTTTTTTCAGAAACGTGCATCTTATTTCAGGCCATCATGCACCATGAGGGTCACATGGACGACGGGCTGACGCTGTCCCGGTCGCAACACGAAGAGAGTCGTACTGCCAGAGTCATCCGCAGTACTGTGTTTCTGTTCAACCTCTTCATCAGGTGGATTACTGCATGCACACACACATGCAAAGTATTGTAAGTAACAAAAAAACTAGAAGAGAAAGAGGCTGTGTTGTGTATTAGGTTGCATTAAAAACAACAGCAGCAGCATAATGATTTAAAAAAAGTGCACGTGACATCAGGAAATATACATAAAACCACCAAAACACAGAATGCCAGCTAAACCAGCATCCTACAGCATGCTCGTGTACATAAACTGTACATCAATTTCCTTTAAATGCTACAAATGTCACTTGAAGGGTAGCAAGGCTGTAATCATCCAAAATGAAGCTCAGGGGAAATGCTGGCTCCTCTGTAATGAACATAATTTGAGATACTGATAGTAACCTAATTGAGAGTAAATATGCTGCTCTTAAGTGTATATCAGCAGCAGCCAAGCTAAATCCTGCTTTAAGGTTTGGTGAAATCCTTTAATTTGAGAAGAGAGCCGCCTCCTTCTGTGAATAGTGGTAGAATACTGCTAGAGTAGCTTGATACAAAGGGAAGACATCCACACCAACAAATGAGCTTTACTTATGCAACGCAACAAACACGCTGCATTTATATTTGAATGCTTAGCAGATGCTCTCGCTTTACGTGTGCACAGCGAACACACTGCTGCCGTCGAGATACTGCAGAGTCAGACAACAGCGTGCACTTGTAAACCCTGCAAGGCCAGTCAGGTGAATGCAGTGTAGACAGCCAATCTGGAGTGAGTCACAGTTCATTATGGTACAATAATACAATGCAGTGAACCACAAATAAATGAGCTTTCAGTATTATGATGTAGACATAAGATGTAAATCCTCAGCTGTGAGTAGCAGCATGGCTGACTGATGAAAAAAAATCAATATTATACCAAAGACTGAGCTGCATCATCAACTAGACATGTGCATCTCAATTAATCTAATGAAAAAAACCTAAACCAACGGTGACACTAACAACCATTTCCTCTTATTGTCAGGTGTCAGTCAATACAGTCAGTAACTGCAGCATGTGCAGTATCAGGTAGTAAAACATGAGAACTCATCAGAGCATAAAGACATTTCCCTCCGCTGTATGTCTAACAGAGGTCTGGACACTCTAAGAAAAAAGGGGAAGAGCTCTACTTTCGATCTACCGATCGACTCCGTCAGCCTGAGTCTGCAGGATCTGATCGGCTACTTCCAACCACCTGGAGATCACCTAGAACACGAAGACAAGCAGAACCGTCTGAGAGCTCTGAAGAACCGACAGAACCTTTTCCAAGAGGAGGTAGGACATGTCTCCGTCCGTGTGCCTAAACTCACATGATTGCAAAGTTGTATACTGTTGAGTTTTGTCTCCACTTTTTCCAATCACAGAATATCAAATAACCTCATTTTTATAATGTTAGCAATGAATTTTTATGGACAAAATATACCTAACAATTCCCCAAAGTTAGTTGGTACATGAGTCTCATACAGACACCTACACGGTATGATGGCACAGTTAGAGTCACATGACGAGACTGACAACTAAATTAAACAACCCTGCTGTAATAAACCCTTTCAAGTGAGTAGCTGTATGACAGGACTGCAGTTGTTTTCATGCACAGCACTCACATTGGAAATAATGAAGAGACTCATGTGTTTCCAGTTTGCAGTAGGTCAACATCTGCATGTCAATCAGCTGTTTTGTCAGTCTACAGCAGGTTCAGCTTGTGTTTGCTGGTGCTACATGAAAACAAGAATGATTTTAATGAACATATTTGGAAAAAAAATGGAAGCTACGATAGAACCTTTTCACAGTAGACAATTTGACATGTGAAATAAGGAACAACAGAGGTGTAAATGATCAGATGAATGGTGGCTACATTCCATTTAGCTTTTTCAGTTTGAGAGTCTGTTGGCTCACTGTGACTGTCATGACTTACACTTCAACCTCAGCCATTGTTAGCAAGTGTCACCAACATGTGTATCACACAGAAAACAGAAAATAGATTTATATGGAATTTCAGGAGACAGTATGTGAGGTCATTACTAATAAAATGAATTTATTTGGTAGAGTGTTTACTATACAGGAAGAGTCCAATAGATACTGTGTGTTTGTTGATTAGACCCGATTGTGACATCATTTTTAACAAGGTTCATCAATCACAATATTGTCTAAAAGCGGTAATAAAGAACTGGAGATCACTGGTTTCATTTCATTGTATCACCATTAACAGAATCATCTCATTAAAGCAGTAAAAGCAGCTACGTGTGTCTCTGTAGGGAATGATCAGCCTCGTACTGGAGTGCATCGATCGGCTTCACGTCTACAGCAGCGCAGCTCATTTTGCTGAGGTAGTGGGAAGAGAAGCTGGAGAGGCCTGGAGTTCCATCCTCAACTCCCTCTACCAACTACTGGGTAAACACACACATGCATACACACACTGGAAATATAATAGCCCACACTTCATTTCCAGAGGCATTGTATGCACAAAGGGGTTTATTACGTTACGTTACGTTATTTAAAGAGATGATAATTCATTTAGCTGGATTTCAAGATCACAAGTCGACGCAAGAATCCATCAAGTCACGTCAGATGTTAAGTTATGCGCTTGTGTCCAAACTAGAGCTGGGCAATAAATCAATATCATATAGATATCGTGATATTTTTTAGGTATCTTATTACATTTTGAACATCGTAGACTTAGACTTAGACTTAGACAAAACTTTATTGATCCCTTTGGGCAGGTTCCTTCAGGGAAATTGTGCATCCAGCAGCATTACAATACAATTTAAAAAGATAGAAAAGCAGCACGAAGAAAAATGAAAAAAAAAGGAAAGGAAACATAAAAATAAGAAGTAAAAGAAATATATAAATACTATGTGTTTAAAATAAATATTACGTGTGTAGATTTAAATATGAAGTATTAAGTGTATTGCACTTGGACATAAATAATGACGTGTTTATTGCACATTGACATGAATCCTGAGAGTGTTTATTGCACATTTCACTGTTTATCTTTGCATTATGGCTTATTTAATTTCCTGTTGTACTCTTATAATATCATGATATGGAAGAAGTGTTGTCTTTTCCTGCTTTTAAAGGCTGCATTACAGTAAAAATGTCATTTTTTTGAGCTAAACACACTGTTCTATTATTGGCCTTTATCCACTTATTCATTGTATATTATATATCCACGTTACTGATGATTATTTATTATTTACTATTCTCATTGTGTAGATATTTTGTGAAAGCACCAATAATGATCCCTTCAATATTGTCAAAATAGAGTTATTTGGTTCAAAATATTGATATTTGATTCTGACCATGTCTCCCAGTCCTTGTCCGAACCACGGATGGTTTGGACCAATCAGCGTCCTATGAGGATTCTCACATGATCTCACAATCTTGGGAATTAACTGCCTCACGAGATAGGACAGTGATAGAAGTTCATCCAATCACCTGCAAAGTATTTTTTGAAAGTGCCAGATAATTAACTCCATGGAAAGATGAGGTTAGAATATAAATGGTTGCAACAAGAGGACAGAGATCAACAAAGACATGTCGGAATAGTCTGTCTCTACAGTTATGTGGGTTATTACAGAACATCAATCAATGAATCAATCAAACTTTATTGATATAGCAGCTTTCATGCAGCTTAATGAGGTTTAAAGTGCCTCACAGTTGATTGACAAACTGATAATAAGACAGAACAAGTGTAGATGAGGGCGACATAAAGAAAAGGAATAGAAATGATGAAGGAACAAAAACAAAGAAAAAATTGCGCCCAATGCACGCAAGTAACAGCATGTCATGTTTCTTCTCTCCTGTCCTCTCCTGTCCTCTCCTGTCCCCTGTCCTCCACCTAACCCTGCTCCTCCCAGCTGCACTGATCAGAGGAAACAGGAAGAACTGTGCCCAGTTCTCTGGTTCCTTGGACTGGCTCATTAGCAGACTGGAGAGACTTGAAGCCTCATCTGGTAGGTCAAGGTTGTCGCTATATGGAATTATTGATGACTGATCACCATTCAATCATCATGAAATCAAACTAGCAGTAGGTGTGGTGGGGGATGTTAGCAATCCTGGACAATGAATCAGCTCAGTCAGTTTGAATTTTTAAGAAAGAGAACCAAAGCAAGAACATGTTTGATAATGAGGGCTCATTTTACATTTTACTGGTTATCTATTGGTTATAATTATTATTACTTTCATAAAAACTGCACACGATCATGAAATTAATAGCTTTTTACTGATAACTTATTTCCTTTTATAATGGCTTTACAATATCATCTTTTATATTGTTGTATATCGGGCTGCCTCGCCCAGTCTCCTCATCTTCTCCTGCTGGCATTTTAATATTGATGTGCTTTTGATTGCTTACTGCCATATTCTGTATATGCAGGTATACTGGAGGTGCTTCACTGTGTGCTGGTGGAGAGTCCCGAGGCACTCAACATAATCAAAGAAGGACACATCAAATCAATTATATCTCTACTGGACAAGCACGGACGCAACCACAAGGTGCAGGCAGATATACACAGGCATATGTATATCTATAACAGAAGTTCCACACAGGTATTCAAGCTTCCAATACAAAAGCTTCCAAATCAGTTTTTAAAGTTGCAGGCAAATAATCCACATGGTTATTTGTGTGTGGTGTGAAAAATGTCCCAATGAGATCAATCCATCAGGAATCCTGCAGTTCCACCTGTGTGCCAGTAGGTGTTTTGCATGTGAGCGTTTTGGACTGTGACGGTGATGTATTGACGACAGCGATGTGTTTTTGTGGTGTGTTAGGTTCTGGATGTGTTGTGCTCGCTGTGTGTGTGTCACGGTGTGGCGGTGCGCTCTAACCAGCACCTGATCTGTGACAACCTGCTGCCAGGAAGAGATCTGTTACTGCAGACCCGCCTGATCAACCACGTAAGCAGGTATACGCACACACACACACACATACACACACACACACACACACATGCAGATTTGTGGCATAAAAAAAAAAACATAATGGACAGAAGTTGTCATTCTAGCACACTAGCAGGTCATTTTTCCTGCTCAGTGACAGTATTCCATCTTCTCGCTTCCTAACAGCATGCGACCCAACATCTTCCTGGGTGTCAGCGACGGCTCGGCCCAGTACAAAAAGTGGTACTACGAGCTGATCGTGGACCAGGCGTTACCGTTCGTCACAGCCGAGGCCACTCACCTCAGGGTGGGCTGGGCCAACACCAACGGCTACGCACCCTACCCCAGCGGCGGGGAGGGGTGGGGAGGCAATGGGGTGGGTGATGACCTCTACTCTTACGGCTTTGATGGACTCCATCTTTGGTCAGGTGAGCGGATTATGTGTGTGTTTGAAAAAGAGAAGATCATACAATAGAAGCTGTTCATTTCATTGTACTTCTATATAATAATCATACTATTTGTTCATCTTTGTTCAGACAAGATACTAATATTAACATATTTGATGTGTTGGGGAACGGTACTTTTAAAAGTAACTAATAACAATACAAAATTATTGCTTTTAAAAAGTAACTAGTTACATTCCAGCATTACCTTCTGAGAACAGTAACTGGTTAGAGTACTTTAGTGTTACTTTGTTTTAGTCCAGACCTCCTTTAAATATAATGACTGTACTATCATCACACAGCCAAGTCTGGATCATAATCTGTAAATCTTTACACTAATAGCAGGAATGACACACACAATGTCCCATTTACAGTCTTTATTGTACAGCTTTACATAAAAACTGTAAAAGTGCAATATACAGTACCAGTCAAAAGTTTGGACACACTTTCCCATTCACATCAATGAGACAATAATAATGTGTCCAAACTTTTGACTGGTACTGTGTATGTAATAAGTAACTTACATACCTTTCTAAACACATGCTTCTTCATGTTTGAAGTAGAGTTCCTGTTACCTGGTCACAACTTATATGTTACTATGATGTTCTTGCTCTTATTTCCTCCCACAACTTCAAAATAATGTAAATATTTCCACAAAGTGAATGCTGTCCCTTCTGAGCTGCCGTACCCATGCCCAGTGATATAACCGTAGCACATAGCCAGGTGCATGCCTGCCAAGAAAGTAGTAACAGTGTGAATTTGTGTCGGATTTTCTTTTCTTGTGGTAAAAAGGTAGCTAAAGGAATAGTTGGTTAAAAATAATAACAGGAGCGCCCTGGTAGTCTGGTGGTTAGAGCGCATGTCCCTCTCTCTCTCCCTGTTTCCTGTCAGCATATCTGCCAGTTACTATCAAAATAAAGGCAAAAAAGCCCAAAATATATATATATTTTTTTAAATAAATAAATAACCGATTACCTTTCTGAGTACTTAATTTGCGGATCTAACGTGTTAGGTTACTCGTTACATCAAAAAAGTAATCCAAGTACTCTAACGTGTTACTTAATAACTTAGTAAAGCATTACCACCAACACTGTATGTCATGAGAAATATTCACTGCATATGCTGGGTTTGATTCTTTTACACAAACAAATTCAGCTTAGATGAAATGATGAATATTGAGTAAGATCATTTCAGATGGGAGATTTCAATTTTAAATGATATCAAAGATTTAAATGGCACATTTTGTGGACTATGAAGTCAACTCCAAACTCAACCAAAACTCTGCGCTCCACTGTCTTTTCCACCAATCCTGTGCAGGCTGCATTGCACGGACCGTCAGCTCACCCAATCAGCATCTTCTGAGAGCAGAGGACGTAGTGAGCTGCTGCCTGGACCTCAGCGTGCCCAGTATCTCCTTCAGGATCAACGGCCAGCCTGTTCAGGGCATGTTTGAGAACTTCAACACAGACGGCCTGTTCTTCCCTGTGGCTAGCTTCTCCGCCGGAGTCAAGTCAGTGATATAAATGAAAATCTAGTTATTGCATGTTATCCTGTATCAGAGGAGATGTTTTTAAAATGGCAGGGACCTTCCATTTTCAAGAGTAAACTGTTTTATTGCCAGGCATTTACACTAAAAAGCCTTAATTTACCTGATGGTATTTATTTATCTAGGTATTTACATGTATTTTTAATGTATATTAAACATGTGATGAATGGATTGCTTATCTGTAAAAGATAAGAGTCTAATGGAAACTCTGCAAGCTAACTTGGTAACAAGGTTTGATGGTTGGTCTTTCACTTCAGGAGGAAGAAAAATATATTTTCCCATCCCGTCTTTACCATAATGTCTTTCCCTCCTGTCACATGTCATTCTGCAGGGTCCGGTTCCTCCTCGGGGGTCGTCATGGAGAGTTTAAGTTCCTCCCACCTCCAGGTTATGCTCCTTGCTATGAGGCGGTGTTACCCAGAGAGAAGTTAAAGCTGGAGGCCAGTCAGGACCAGACCGCAGCCAGAGACCTGCTGGGACCCACCGTCACATTGAGCCAGGCAGCATTCACTCCCACACCTGTAGACACCAGCCAGGTACAGATCAGTGCAGATCACTGTCAGGGTCGGGTTGGGTTGGAGGAGAGCTCATTTACAGAGACAAGTGCAGGAAATGTTTAATATAAGTATGAAATCGTAAAATGAACCAATATATTTAAATTATTCATCAGTTTTATTTTTTAAATGTTTTCTGTTTTAATGACTTATTTCATAATCCCACTTTTCATGACAAAGCCTTTCACGGGCCAGGCTGAAGCAATAGTGTGTGTAATGATGGAAACTATGCAACTATGTGTGTGTGTGTGTGTGTGTGTGTGTGTGTGTGTGTGTGTGTGTGTGTGTGTGTGTAGATTGTTCTGCCCCCTCACCTGGAGAGGATCAGGGAGAAGCTGGCAGAAAACATCCATGAGCTGTGGGTGATGAATAAGATAGATTTGGGCTGGACGTTTGGTGCAGTGAGTATCAGACAAACACCCCGAAACTCTACACGTTATTGTGTTTGAGTCAAATTTGTGTTTAGATGTGTGGAATGTACATTTTTTTCCTGCTCAAAACATTATATTTTCAAACAATAGCCTATATATTATACCAAAAAAAACACATTTTTTTTCTTTTCTAATGACTATAAAAAAGATTACATCTGTGGTGTTATGGATCAAATTTGACCTGGTAGTAATTATAGGTTGTTTATGCAGAGAAGTACATAGTAAATGTTACCAAACCTTCATGAATAACAAAACATTACAAAAAAATAAAAACCATGGTTATAAAATCCTATAATAATTGTATGATAATATTATATAATAATATTACAATCATGTTTAATGTTAAGAGAGTGCATTACCTTGAATTCAGTTGTAGAGTGGCACGCAGCACATATGATTCCATACACACAACTACTTTTCTTCACACGTCACACACACACACACACACACACACACACACACACACACACACACACACACACACACACACATATATATCATAGCACAGCTGCTAATTTGCATCCGTAGTCCCTAATAAATAAATAGAAAGGATACAAATAGAAGAGACAGCAAATAAATAGATACAATACAAATATAAGGGACCACACACACACACACACACGTGCGCATGTACACACACACACACACACCCACCCTTTGATCTGTCACTGTGTATACTTTTATGCTGTTATTATTATGGGAACCACTTCCTTCTCGCAGACAAAGTGCTGTATATTTAGTGTGTGGGGGAGTGGTAACACAAATGGCTATAAGTAAAACCTGTTTGAGGACTTACACACATCTCAAGCAGCATGTGCAGGTGCTGACACCAGCAAAAGATTCACAAGTCAAAAAGCTCTTGATAATGTATATATTTGATCATGAAGAGGAGGAGGGAGTGCAGGGTGAATGTGAAAAAGAGGATGAAGTGTTGGAAATAGGATAATGTTAAATGTGAGTACAATGAAGAGAGCTCTGATGGAGACTCATGACTCAGAAGCTCAAAGAAAGACAGTAACGTAAAAAAAAAATGGCCTGGTCTTTTAAGGCAGAATATCATCAAAATGACCAAACATCCTATAAGGTATGCTGTCTCACATGTCAAAGACATACAATCTACCATTGAGCTCTTTATACCATACTATATAGAAAAGGTTATTATTGACATAACAACATGGAGGGCAGAGAAGTGTTGGGAAACAGTTGAGGGGAGATTGACACATGCCACATCTAGGGTTTCATGGGACTGCTGATACATTCTGGGCTTTACAAATCCACCAATGAGGCCACTTTTAGTTTATGTGATGCTGACACAGGCCGGACTATTTTACCCATGCTACTATGTCCCTCCAAACCATTCATATTTTTTGAGAGTTATTCAATTTGACAGTCATGAGACAACACTGGCTTGTCATGACAACTACAAATATGCACCCATAAAAGATGTTTTGGACTAAGTGGTAGAGTGAGAGTCACTGACCTACAATCCAGGGCCTGAGGTCACAGCAGATGAATGGTTGGTTACATTCAGAGATGCTGTCCATCTAGACAATACATCCCAACCTGCTGGAGCTGTGCCAGAGTAGACTCAGGGCATGCGTGTGGTGCTGGAAATGACAGAGGGTTAGAACATCACATGCTACTTTTTTTTTTAAATTTCTCATGCCCTCGGCCAAGACCTGCTGTGAAAGAAGCTGACCATAATGGGGACAGTCAGAAAAAATAAACCTGAGCGGTGTGTGCTGCACTTCTCTGGAGAAATGCCAGGACCGCTCTCTCCTCGACGTTTGTTTTTACTGAAGACACCACAGCTGTGTCATCGTGTCCCAAGAGGGACAAAAATGTGATGCTGATGAGCACACTGCACAGGACTGCAGCTGTGAGCAGGAGGAGAGACAAAGAGACACAAAGTATCCTGGATTATTATTATTATTAAAACAAAGGACACGAACATGATCAGATATATACATAAATATACACAGCTGTACACACACACACATACACAATTACATAGATACATATGTAATTATACATAGCTACACACACACACACACACACACACACACACGACCAAATAACACAACAGATGTGCTCATCATAAACCAGACGTGTCCAAACTATTCCATAAATGTTCATATGGCTGCAGGTTTTCATTCTAACCAAGCAGGAACACACCAGGCTTGACTCATTTAATCAGCTGATCTCAGTCTTCAGACAGCTGATTGGTTGAATCATGTGTGCTCTTGATTGGTTGGAACAAAAACCTGCAGACGCACGACCCTTTATGGAATAGTTTGGACGTGGCGGTCATAAGCAATTAAATAGATGAATTGTAAGTATATATATATCATAGTTATGGATGGATGAATAATAAGTTCCTGAGCAGATAAGATACTTTACTTGGATGATTATCAGAACTTTTTCAGTGCTTGTTAATGAATTCAAACACACTGAGGGTGTACAAACCTTGAACACAATAGGAGGGATAAAGAAAATAAAGTGAGTTAAATGATTTATGGAACACTGTGAATGAGCTGATTTATTGTGTCAGAGAGATTCTTCTCATATCAGAACAGCATTTAAATAACCCCCCCCCCCCAAACAAAACACAGTAATAACCACAGCAGCTGTCTCACTCCTTATATTTTGTGATGCATCAATATCCAGAAAAACACTTTGCAATAAGTACACGTTACCTAATAGGAATTAAATGAGACCAACTTAACATTCATCACTGTCTGTTTGTGCACTGTCACACTGTCTGTCTTGATAAAGTAGGAGTTTTTACCTAAAACGAGAAGAGAACTAAGAAGAGAATATATCAGATTGACTAGAAAAAGCAGCAGTGGTGGTTGTCCATCATGATAATGGTGCTCATTAATTCAGTTATAAAATCCATCAGTGATGCATCTTCCTTTAAACTCAGAGTTTTCCAGACTCTGCAGTCATATCTTAACTAAATCCGGTCAGTCAGATGCTCATAAGCAGCTCTGTGGCTCATTCATTGCTTACTACAGCTGTTATAGCCTGAAACCCCTGTGATTAAGGCTTAGCAGCAGCCACAGGTGGGTCCTCACTTCTTGCCCAGTTAGGAGCCAGACCCAGTATCTGTATATTTACATACAATACGTCACATCCCGAGTAGTAAATAATGGTAGCTGTTAGAGGGCAGAGGACTAAAATTTCAATCAGGAGAGACAAGTAAATAGAAAGATATTTATTGTAAATATGTAATGAGCAAAATCTTAGTGATGACAAAGTCTTTGGCGCTTGAACTCCATGAGGAATCATCTCTGAACGGCTGCATATATATGTAGATCCCCCATGAAGTCCAGACACTGGTGATGGTGATTGCTAATGAGACTGAAGAGAAGATGGCAGATGGGAATAGACTGCAGATCCTGTAGAGAATGGCGGAGATGGGGAGGTGGTGGGGCGCAGGAACAGCTGTATGACAGGACTGAAGCAAAGGGAGAGAGGCACATTTAAACGGGCCGCTACAGGATGATAGGCTCAGGCTGAAGTGTGGCGATTTGCTATTGGTTGCTGAGATTGGCAGGTGACTGGCAACAATTGGAATAACGCCCTAGACATAGAAATCTAGGTTATAGATGAGCATGCTTGAAGGAGGCAGAAGTTTACCAGTTATGCCTGTATGTTTAGAGTCTTCTGACTGAACTTTCGCTAAGCTTCATATAGTTACCTGGATGTCATTTCAGTTCATTCACTGCCTGCTGTCCCCTGGTTCATGTTGTCCTGAGTTCAAAGGATGCCAAGCAACACTCCCTTATTATCCTCACCTGTTCTTTCCTGTGTGTGTGTGTGTTTATGTGTGTTTCAGGTGCGAGATGATAACAAGCGGCAGCACCCATGTTTGGTGGAGTTCTCCAAGCTTCCCGAACAGGAACGGAGCTACAACCTTCAGATGTCTCTGGAGACTCTCAAGTAATGCGTCCCTGCAGCGATATACAGCATGACATGTGACATTTAGATCTAATATTCATCAGTGACACCGTTCAACCCTGACCACTCATGAAGCGTTCACTGTTTATTTCACTGTAAACTCTGGAGTTTCTTTCTGTAGACTAGGTGCTGAAGTAGAAGTGTTGTTGATGGTAACGTGTGTGTGTATGTGTGTGTGTGCGTGTGTGTTTTACAGAACTCTCCTGGCTTTAGGTTGCCATGTCGGCCTTGCAGATGAACACGCCGTAGAGAAAGTCAAGAGTATGAAACTGTCTTCAACGTGAGTTACCTCAAACATTAATACATAAGATAAGAAATGCCATGACTCACACTATTCATGATGTAATGATTCACCGATTAGGACAATGGGACATTTCACGAGATGATTAATAGTAGAGCCTGACTGATACTGGATTCTCGGGGGCCGATACGGATATCAGGGAGTAAAAACAAATTCTGATATCGATATATTGGCCCATGATATTATATGTTACAGTATGTATTGTAATGACATTTTACAGTTTAAAAATTGCCTCAATGTATAAAATGAAACAAAACATTTGGAACAAACAAAAAAAAAAAAAAAAGTAAAAAGGTCAAATATACATAAACTGCTGCCTGTATAACTTGAAAAACATATCAGCACATATCTCACAACATATTCACTGATACTGATATATCAATGATAGGTCAGTATCGGTCAGGCTCTATTAATAGTGATTATTATGAAGACTACAGCACCATAAACACATGGAGGTTGTTGAGCAGCTGGCTAGCTAACAGTGCAGTGCTTTGACTCTTATCTGTGCAGCTATGAGTTGTCCGGTGGTTATAAACCTGCTCCTCTGGACCTGTGTCACATCAAACTGACCTCCACCCAGGAAGCCATGGTGGACAAACTGGCTGAGAACGCACATAACGTCTGGGCAAGAGACCGCATCCGTCAGGGCTGGACCTATGGCATCCAACAGGTAGCCAATCTAATTGCAGCTCAGCTGAGTCTAAATAGGTTTAAATAAGGAGGATAAAGACCTGCAGCAATAGATTAAAGGTACATTAGCAGGTGCAAATTATCACTGGCAACCACAGCCTTAAATCTACATGAAGACAACACACAGTTTAAGTTGAATTTGTCTTTTTTATTCCGAGGTAACCACACCATGTGGCACTAGCTTCCCTTTCTTGTCCATTTGACTGACTGCGACCAATAATTATCCTCATATTCATATAGTTTGTTTGCTGCTCCCCAATTAGGGTAGTGCTCAAGAGCAACCTTAATGGAGGAATGGAAAGTGCTGCTTTTTCACTGTCCTCACCCTGCAGCATATTCCTATAGAGTAGCTGGTTATTTCTTTTTTTTTTTTTAAATCTGTGTCCTCTATTGCTTTTCAGGATGTGAAGAGTCGTAGAAACCCTCGTCTGGTCCCTTACGTTCTGCTGGATGAGAGAACCAAGAAGTCTAACAAAGACAGTCTGAGAGAGGCTGTCAGGACTCTGCTGGGATATGGATACAACCTGGAAGCTCCTGACCAGGACCATGGTACCATATCTACCTTCTGTTGTATCACTTCTTTCAAAGACTTATCATTTTTATAATAATGTATCTATTTTATTGTTTATCTCTGCCGCTCTCCCTCCCTTTCCTCCTTTGCCTCTCTCTCATCCAGCAGCTCAATCTGACCCCAGCAACATGTCCGCTGAGAGGTTCCGCATTTTCAGAGCAGAGAAGACCTACTGTGTTAATGCTGGGAAGTGGTACTTTGAGCTGGAGGTAAGAAGAGATATGACATTTGATCAGATATATAAAAGATGCTGGTAGATACAATTTAAAAGAGATCTGTGATGACTTTTCTAATATTAATATAATCATTTAGGATTAACTGAGATGTGAACCTCTTCCTGTTTCTGTTCCAGGTTTTAACAGCAGGAGAGATGAGGGTGGGTTGGGCCAGACCAGGATGCCTACCAGACCAGGAGCTGGGATCTGATGATCAGGCCTTTGTCTTTGACGGCTTCAAGGTGGCTGGATTTCTCTTTTTACTGTGTATCATTTGTATCACTCAGTCAGCATATTATATAATCATACCTTACAATAAAACTCACATTGTTGTTATTAAGACGAAAATACTCTGTTAAAAAAATTATCAGAGTATTTATGTTGTCAAAGCACCAATCACACCCTGCAATTTATTAGTGATATCCATTTTTTTTTTTTAAATCAGTAAGAACATTTAAAAGCCCCAAAATCTGATCATGGTATGTGGTTTTGTATTTAAGGTTTTAAAATGATTTTTAAGGTTGTCAAATTAGTCAACCAAGCTAACACACTACTATAAAGACAAGCTAAAATAAGAAATAAAATATAATTGAAAATATGGGCAGAGAGAAATAAACACTGAATTTGATGAGAAAATGATGTAATACTAGTGAAATGATTTGTCATTGTGTTTCTGAAATAAATAGAAAATGTTGTTTTTTAGATCGAATTACTTGAGATCAGACTTACTACAGCAGAGTAATAAATAAAATACACTGAATATTACCAACATCATTCTAATTCATAATCTAACACACTGAAAAAATGATGGCCAAGGAACGAGAAAAATGAATCACTCATTTAAGTGGAGATGACTTAATACCAGTGGAGTGTGATCATGCTGTTACTTGAAACTAGTTGGTTCATCTTGAAATAGATCTAAGCCATCTTTAATTTAACATTGGTCCTTAACCCTTGTTCCTCAATTAAAAAAAGTTCCTTTGAGTCCCTTAGTGACAAAAATGTCTGCGTAAAAGGGCTGCCATAAAAAATATTATAAATGAATATTACTTTCTACTTCTACTTTTCTTTTTTTTAACCAACATCTGTCCTGAGAATAAATATCAAACAATCATTTTCAGTATTTTAACCCTTTAAATGCCAGTTTGTTTACATATAACGCCTTTTTAAAAAATAAAAAAACCCCAAAAGAAATGAATTATTTTCTATATACTAAATGCAAAGTGAATTATAGTCTTGGTGATGAGTGAATGATTAGCATCGACATTGATTCTGATGCATTATTATTTTTTGTGCAGTGTCAGATTTTAAAGAAACTCCCTCTGGGATCCTGAGGGACAAAAATGCCCCCATTGAAACCCATTATAACTACATGTATTGTAGTTTTCAGTCTCGTTTTTAAACTCCTCATTAAGATTTAATAACAGGTCAATTCAGACTGTGTTGTAGGTCTTTGTGTATTTTTTTTTGAACCTCAGGAAAATGAGTGATACATTCACCAACCACTCATATGTGCCATTAAAGACAAAATGTGTGTGTGTGAGTCCTTCTTCTCTTTACACCACTGAGCACCTCCTGTGTGTCGGCGCCCTCTTGACATATGCTTCTTCCAGGTCCAGCGCTGGCACCAGGGTAACGAGCACTTTGGGCGTGCCTGGCAGACGGGTGACGTGGTGGGCTGCATGGTGGATCTGAATGAACACACCATGATGTTCACACTTAATGGAGAAGTGTTGCTGGATGACTCTGGCTCTGAGCTCGCCTTCAAGGACTTCGAAGCTGGTGAAGGTTAGTGCTGTATCACTGACACACACACACACACACACACACACACACACATATGCATCTATGCATGGCGATATGACACAACTCACCCTTTGAGGTTAGTTATCATCACACTAAATGACAAAGCTCTCATCTTCATCTTCCTAAGTCTCCTCCTTTGATGTCGGATCCACAACAGATTTGTCTGAATATTTTAGAGCAGGGGTGTCAAACTCATTTTAGTTCAGGGGGCACATACAGCCCAAGCTAGGGCCAGACCAGTAATAACTTACAGGTAATATATTATAACTTATAATAATAAACCATCTATTTACAGTGAAAAATGAGTGCAATTTCAACAATATTATGTCTCAGTTTTTTTCAGATTTTAAACAGAAGCTGCTGATTGACAACATTTTGTACAATGTTCAAGTCAAGTCAAAGTTTATTTATACAGCATTTAAAACAACCTCAATTGACCAGAGTGTTGCACAAGCTCAAGACACAAGATCAAATAAAAGAATTAAAGAATTATGAGTACGATAAACTATAAAAAGACAATAGATAAAACTATAAAAAGACAACAGATAAAACTATAAAAACACAATAGATAAAACTATAAAAACACAATAGATAAAACTATAAAAACACAATAGATAAAACTTTAAAAACACAATATATACAACTATAAAAACACAACAGATAAAAGCAAATATAGTTAAACAATACAATTCAGAATGTGAAGCTCAACTAGGATTCAAATATCAATTCAATATATGAATGGTTTAAACATGGTTTAAATATGTATGTATTGTATTCTTGTATTCTGGTCAGGGTGGGAAAATAAATCTCTGAAGCAATTTTCATTCTTTGCAAAGTTATCCAGTGGGTCAGATCGGACCCCTTGGCTGGCCACGGGCCGTATGTTTGACATCACTGTTTTAGAAGATGACAGGACATTGATCATGTCTGCAGTCAGTATTCTCAATTGTATGCAGTTTAGTCCATTTTAGTATCTGACTCTTAAGTTATTGATTTGTTTACTTTAATCATACTTCATATCCACTGATTTACACAGTTCTTAAATAACCATGTGATTATTGATGATGAATTTGCACAAATCTATGCAGCATCGGCTGCATAGATTTGTGCAGATTTGTATCATCCTTACAGGAGGTAATGCACAAAAGTTTTAATCTGAGTATTTCATGTCCTCTGTGTGTCCCCAGGTTTCATCCCAGTGTGCAGCCTGGGTGTGTGTCAGGTGGGGAGGATGAACTTTGGTAAAGACGTCAGCACTCTGAAATACTTCACCATCTGTGGCCTGCAGGAAGGCTACGAACCGTTCGCCGTCAACATGAACAGAGACGTCACCATGTGGCTCAGCAAGAGGCTGCCTCAGTTTGTACCCGTGCCCCCCAACCACCAACACATAGAGGTGAGAGTCTCTGCACTGCTGGAACCAGGCAGCTAGCAGCTTGTAGATACTGTCAATTACTGGTAGGGGGGGTCTGAGCTGGACTGAAATGAAAGATTCCCCTTCAGGCACATTTTCAAACATTTATTAATCATTTACTAAACATGTTTTTTTCCCACCAATATTTATAAGAAACTACATAAAAAGGAAGCTGAGGTGATTGTAACATGTAACGGTAACAGTGTGGATTTCTCTTTCCTCTCTCAGGTGACGCGGATAGATGGGACGGTGGAGTCGTGTCCGTGTCTAAAGGTCACCCAGAGGTCATTTGGCTCGCAGAACAGCAACACTGACATCACCTTCTACAGAATGAGCATGCCCATAGAGTGTGCAGAGTCCTTCTCCAGGTCCTCGCATAATGGCAGCCTCTTCTCACCGAAGAGGGTAAGAGAAACATACTGATGACACGCACACACACACACACACACACACACACACACACACACACACACACACACACACACACACACACACACACACACACACACACACACACACACACACACACACACACACACTGAAACATGACAGGAAATGATATTTTACCAGCAGGCCAATAGGCACTGATCAGACAGTATGATCAATATGTGGGGGGGGGGGGGAGGGGTGATGCTACATTAGCATGTAGCAACATGAAATCAAGAGGTTTAAACAGGACAGAGTAGGAAGCTGCTCCAGGACTTCACTTGATTAACACTAAATGAACAATGTTCACATGTGGATCCAAAACTTTCAGGATATGAAAAAGAATGGTATGTGTGAGGGAGCAAGCAGTGAAACAATGAAAAGACAGGAGTATAGGATAGAAATAGCCCCAAACTGTTATAAAACCAGCTGGGCCTATAAAAGAGATCAACAGAAGAGAATTATACTCAATATAACTACATAGAAACTAAGATGTTAACTGAATGAAACTGACCCAACATAATTTTTTTTTTTTTTTGGCGGTTGATGTGAATGTGGTGAAGGATCTGTTCTATCTCACACTTTTCTAATAAAACAAAGAATTATAATCAAAACAATTTAATTATAATACTAAAATTAAGCAAAAATAAATAAGTATAATAAATAAATATTAATATTTCTCAAATTCTATTTATTAATCTTGAATTTAACAACCAAGAGGGAACACATATATACTGGCTATAAGCTGGCTACAACTAAATCTAAAACAAACCCCCCCATGACACAGCAGCACATGGTTCAGCCCGAGGAGCTTCCTCCAGGATTTAAGAGTCCTCAGCCCTTAGTCACACCTTTTGCTCCAAACAGGAAGTTTCAGGGGGAGTCCTCCCCCAACAACAACCATGGTAACTCAAACACAAATAAATGAAATGATTAATATAACAGAAAATGTATTCAAATGTTTGCTCTTCACATAAACAATGTGAGGTTTAAAACAAATAAAGTAATTCCTTATCATACAAACTGTAATGCTAACTGTCCAATGCTAATTGTTTGGTGTGAGTGCCTGGATATGAAATGAACCTGTGTGAGTGAATGATATTACCGTGTGTGTGACTGTGACCATCACAGTATGGTTATTATTAAATGTGAGGCTTCCTCCTCTCTCAAATGTTTTTTTCTTTTTGTTCCTTCAGTTGGATGTTGTTTCTCTGTGCTCACCTTAAATCTCAGTTTAAGTTGTGGATGTTCATGTGATTATTTGTGACAAACACTGTGGATGGAGACATGTTGCTTCAGCAGGAGCGTGTTTCATTTCCTCACACACCTCATTTACATCTTAGACCTTGTTGTTTTACTAACAAAAGCAATATATTATAATACCACTACTGTTCGTCTGCAGGAGCTCGAGGACTTTGAAACCGTGTCTGACTTCGAGGTCCTGATGAAGTCGTCTCACGGTCACAACGGCCCCAACGGACCCGAGAGAGACGAATTCAACAACCACAAAGATTACAACCAGGAGAAGCCCTTCAAACTCAAACAGCGGTAAACTTTTTTACACATTAATAATAATAATTTGCGTCCATCTTTAATTATGTTTATTAAGTGTCACAAACAACCTAAAACCACCCGTGTGATCTTCCAGCTTCACGTTGAAGAGAAACAAGCCAGACAACAGCTGTCCCTCATCTGCTCGTCTGTCAGAGGAGGTGATGGCTGACGATAGAGATGACTACGAATTCCTTATGCAAGCCTCCACTGTAAGATCACACACGTACAAACATACAAACACGCTTAACACTCACACTCAACAATGTACTGGACAGTACCAGGCAGTAGAATACACCAGGAACAAAGTAAAGGAGCTGATAGAAACCTATGCTTCTCTCTCTCTCTCTCTCTCTCTCTGCAGCACTACTACTCAGTGCGGATCTTCCCCGGTCAGGAGCCCAGCAGTGTGTGGGTGGGCTGGGTCACCTCTGATTTCCATCAGTACGACCCAAGCTTTGAGCTACACAAGGTCCGAACTGTCACCGTTACTCTGGGAGATGAGAAGGGCAAAGTTCACGAGAGGTTAGTAAAGTTCCGGTCAGTTCATACAGCACCAGACAAACCACAGCTTCCCATTATATTATGTGTATGTCTGTGTATGTGGGTCAGTTCATCAAATATCTTGACCAACAACATGTGATATAAAAGAAGTATGAACGTTTTTATTCCAGGCAAAGAATACACTTAATGATTTTAGGAATTAAAACACTTTTAATCTGACAAGAGAAACACCTTTACTGCACTTTGAAAAGTGTAATGATGACTATAGACCTGTCATTGTCAAGTTTATTTTAAATGACGACTGAACAGGCTTAAATACAACCAAGAACTAAAAAATATTACATTAAATATAAAGAGCCAATTTCCCAGACAGGGATTAAGTGTAATCCAAGACTAGTGTCGTTCCTCAATGGATATTTTCACGGAATCTTGTCTTTAGTCTAAGACTAGTCTTAATCTCTGTCTACACACACATACATTTACATACATACACACATACACACACAACTTTGACTGTCTGTAGTAGTGTCCTTTAATATCACATTTGCGTGTGTGTGATGTGTGATGTGTGTGTGTGTGTGTGTGTGTGTGTGTGTGTGTGATGTGTGATGTGTGATGTGTGACGTGTGACGTGTGACGTGTGACGTGTGACGTGTGTGTGTGTGTGTGTATGTGTGTGTGTCCTGCAGTATAAAGCGTAGTAACTGCTACATGGTGTGGGCTGGAGAGAGCAGCAGTCCTGGTCAGGGCAGGAACAACAACGGTTTAGAGATCGGCTGTCTGGTCGACACAACAAACGGACTGTTGACCTTCACCGCCAACGGCAAAGAACTCAGCACATACTACCAGGTAAATACTTGATAGGATGAAAGAGTAAAGAAGGGAAAGAGGAATCAGGAAGACTCAAATACCTATACTTGTCTAACTTCCTTTCTTCATTTCAGCCTTCATCCTACACCAAACCTCTTCCTCCCATCAGTCATGTCACTATACCACTGTCTCATACTGGTTATTTTAACACCACATTATTGTATGTTATTGATATTAAACATGTCGTCATAAGTCATAGAGTAACTGTGATAGTTTTGGGGAAAATGGGAAGGAGAGAAGTGCAAGTGTAAAATCTTGGTATTGATGAGTGTATTCTCTCCCAAAGGTTGAGCCCAGTACTAAACTATTCCCAGCAGTCTTTGCCAAGGCTACCAGCCCCAATGTCTTCCAGTTTGAACTGGGGCGTATTAAGGTGAGGGACACACACACACACTCACACTCACACACACACACTCACACTCACACACTGACACACACATAAAGTTACTGGAGTACTGTTTGAGCTGTCGTCCAATTATGAATTTAAAGTTTGGGAGGTAGTGAACCTATGTAGCCCTGCATTTCCTGTTGCTCCTTCATAATAAAAGCTGGTGGGACACAGATGGAAAGAATTTAATGTTTTATGGAGAAAACAAACACACCTGTGACACATATTATTTACTTTGTTTGGTGAGAATTTTACTGTTTAAATTTTTTCTGTACGATTTCTGATTTAATGTCAGTTTATCGACACTGTGCCAGAGGAGCAGCTATCCTGTGTCTTTACAAGCTCTTTCTACTTGGAACCAAATACTCAGAATGAGTAGTGTGGTAATCCCCTGTTACTCATAAGCACAGCCTGCAGTCAGCGTTCATGTTCATGCAGCACAGCAACACCCGTCACATGAATCACTGAAGAAAATGCTCAGTGGCTTTGAATCGCTGACTGTATATAAAGATGTTGTAACATCGTCCAACATGTTTCTCTGTTTCCTGTCAGAATGTGATGCCTCTGTCAGCTGGTCTGTTTAAGAGTGAGAGGAAGAATTTAGCGCCCCAGTGTCCTCCACGGCTGCACGTACAGTTTCTCACTCCTGTGTTATGGAGTCGTGTTCCCAACCACTTCCTCAAGGTAATATCTCCTGTTTTATAACGGATCAGTGCTTTTGTTTTTGTAAAAAATTACAATTGGGATATAAAAGAAAGACTGAAACCTTTTTGTGGAATGAAGAAGTTGTATTGTTTCCTTTACCTAAATGTGGTACAAAGCATCTTTTGTCTTTTTGAGATGAATATATTTTGTACATGGTTTTAAAAAGAGAGAGAAGAGAGATGTAAATGCTTAAGAAATGGTTTCTAACAGGTAAGTGAAGGCTATAGATGTGTCTTCATTGTTCATCACACATAATAATATAATACAGCTACATCTACACTAAAAGTTATCAGTATACCGAAATAGAAAGTTTAATACCAGCAATGATGGCCCATAAAACATCAAATATCACAATCTTCCTACATTGCATATCATACCTTCTATCCCACTGAAACAACCAACAACAATAAGGCAGTATGAACATGGAAACTAATATTGTGGACATAAACTATAAAGATTACAGGCCTGATCAACGGTTGTCTGCTTAAAATGTAATGCAACTCATCACCACTTTCATTATCATATTCCATGCACAGGTAGGAATCGTCACCTTTCTTGATTCACTTATAACACCTCGGGTTGTTATGTTTTTGTTCAGCTCTCGTATGTATTTGTCTGTATTTATTTTCTCATATGTCTCATCATAGGAGTTCTACCCAACAAGCCCTTATGGGTTTTATTGGCTTTTTTCTTATCCTATCAGATAAGTGTTCATGTTCATGATGCTGATCCTGAGAGAGTTGCTGCTGGCTAGAAGTGTCATGTGTGAAATCAGTGTGAAGTGTTATGTTTCTGCCTGTGATGTACTAACATGTTATTTTTTTTTTGTATGTTTTCCAGGTCTCAGCATCCAGAGTGAATGACAGACACGGCTGGCTGGTCCAGTGTAATGAACCTCTGCAGTTCATGTCTCTACACATACCTGAGGAGAACAGGTGGAGTACGCACACACACACACACACACACACACACACACACACACACACACACACACACACACACACACTTTTCACTCTGCTTTTTGCACTCTTGTGTCTCATTCAGTCTCTGTGTATGTCGTTGTGTTGTGCAGGTCGGTGGATATCCTTGAGCTGTCAGAGCAGAGGGACTTATTAAAGTTTCACTACCACACACTCAGACTCTACTCTGCAATCTGTGCTTTGGGAAATAATCGGGTGGCTCACGCCCTCTGCTCACACGTAGATGAGGCACAGCTCCTGCAGGCCATAGAGAATAAGTATATGCCAGGTAATGTATACACACTATAATCTGTATGATGCTGTATTACATAACTAGGCTGAGTAAGCAGGTTGGAACAAGTATTCAGATACTTTACTTCATTAAATGTAGTAATACATCATGTAAAATACTACATTACAATCCCTGCTTAAAAACAACAACTTAGATGATAAAGTTTGGAGCTCTATGGCCCAGAGGCATAAGATTTATATGTTAAGTACAAAATAATGTGTTTGTTACAGAAGCATTATTGGCTAAATGTAAATAAAGGTTCAAAATGGATGTACTTAGTTTACTTCCTTATTTCCTTTTTTTTTTTTTTTTGGTAATATTTGAATCTCTTACTTTCATAAAAGCCCTTCTAGAGACAGCTGTTGCAAATTAGCATCTGCTATAAACACTGTGATACTTTGAACCTCTCTATAGTGTATCTGTCCCTGTTAAATAAACCATTAAACAAAAATTATGATTCATTCAATTTAATGTTAATGATTCATTCATGTTAAATTGAAATTAGAATGAATTTGGTTGAGCTGGAGCTAGTTTGTACATTAAAACTAAAAGTATTAATGCACACTTTCACTTTCCTTAAAGAACAGCTTGACCCAATGTAGTTGAAGTCAGCTTTAAAAGAATAAATACATACAGTAGGTAAGGCCAGGAAATAGATAGAACATTAATAAAAGACAGCAGGCTCATTTAGGGTTCTGAATGTTTGTGTGTTTTAATCTCAGGTTTGCTTCGTGCCGGTTACTACGAACTCCTGATCGACATCCACCTGAGCAGCTACGCCACAGCTCGCCTCATGATGAACAACGAGTACATCGTCCCAATGACCGGAGAAACAAAGAGCATCACCCTGTTTCCAGATGAGAAGAAGAAGCACGGCCTGCCGGGCATCGGCCTCAGCACCTCCCTGAGACCCAGAATGCACTTCTCATCTCCGAGTTTTGTCTGCGGGACCGGATCGTGGTTCCGTAGCAACGGCAACAACGGGTCAGGATCGGGAGACTGTTTCCAGTACAGCCCCGAATTCCCCTTAGAGATCCTCAAAGTTAAAACCATCGAGATGCTGACGGAGGCGGTGCGGGAGGGGAGCATGCACGTACGGGATCCAGTAGGAGGCAGCACCGAGTTCCTCTTCGTCCCGCTCATCAAGCTCTTCTACACCTTGCTCATCATGGGGGTTTTCAAAAACGGAGATCTGAAGAACATCCTGCGACTGATCGAGCCGTCAGTGTTCTGCGAGAGGAGAGAAGGGCAGGAAGAGATGCACGTAGAGCCGGAGGTGATGAAGGATTCAGAGGGTGAAGGAGGAGGAGAGGATGGAGGGAGGAACATGCCTAAAGAGGGACTGTTGCAGATGAAGCTACCAGAGCCTGTAAAACTCCAGGTGATACTTTTTATTTATTTTTATTATATCAGATTAGTGAAGCCTCTACAGATATAGCTTTGTTTAAAAATTGTTTCTGTATAATACAAAGTCCTTTTTTTCTCTCACATCACAATGAGACATTTATTTTCTAATAAAACTCTGTGCAGGAGAAAAGGTGTAATCCAATAAAAAAGCTACTACTAAGTAACACAACACATTTAATAATGAGCACACAGTGGGCAATACAGAGAAAAAAATGTACAAATAAATCAAATAAATAATTTAAATATATATAATAAATGTATGATAATAAATAGGCAGTAGGGAACAATTTTAACTGTTTAGAGATAATCCCTTTTGTAAAGTTATATTATCCATCTCTATACACAGTTATTCATGTCATTCACCATGCAAAGCATTTGAAGTTACAAAAAACGTCAACTAACAATAAAAGTCACAGTCAGATCTATAAAGAGTTAGTAATATTGTTAATGATAGTCAGGATGTTCTCACATCCAGATGCTAGGATAGTATGCTAGTAGGATTAGAAGCAATACAAATCAATGAATAGCATTATTAAACAATAAAAGCCATGTGGTGTAGGTTGCTATGGCAACACACAAACATGGCAGAGTGTAAATAATAATGATAAGCTTTCATACAAAACATGTAGCTCAAAGTGCTTTAGAGAGAAACATAAAAAATACAATATAATAAAACAACAGCAAATAAAAAAATTACATTTAGTAGAAATAAGTTCAAATGACACTAATTAGAAGTAATGAAATAAATAGTTTTTTTTCAGCTGTGGTATAAAATGTTCACTAAGCTGACATCTCTTATAGCTTTAGGAGTATTCCATCAATTGGAGGATAATTAAAGAAAAATGCCCTTCCTGTTTTTATGTGTGTATTTAAAAACTCAGCAGTAGATGATCTGAGAGCTCTTGAAGGATTGTAGAACAACAGAGAGTCTGTGATGTAGGCTGGTCCCCAAAAAAAACCAGTAAGAGCTTTAAAAACCAGTAAAAGAAGCTTAAAATCTGTTCTAACAGATACTGTGAGCCAATGAAATGAAGCTAAAACAGGAGTAATATGCTCACTCTTCCTTGTTTTGGTTAAAAGTCTAGCAGCACAATGTAGAATGACTTGCCACATAGAGACAATAAAGACAATAGTAGTATGTGTCTGTGCTTACATTGAACAGCTATTTCTGCTTTATCTTTATCTCTTTAAGGCTGATGGGAAGAATACAAACACAATGAAAACCTGTTTAGTGACACATTTACAATTCTTGTTTTCCTCACCTTTAAATGTTTAGCAATACCCAAAACAGTAACCCTCTTTCAACATAATAGTGTGATTGTACATCTCATATCTACTTTTTTTACATCATTTTTAGCGTCTTATCAATTTTATTAGTCTGTTTCTATTGTCTCTTAATCTCTTTTTTAACCTAGTTTTAGTCCAGCTTTTAATACACTCCATCTTTTATTTTACTTTTCTTTTGTCTTTTGAATCTATTTTAACCTCCTTTTTTTCTCTAACTTTTAATAAACCCTTTCTCTTTTCTCTCTTATTTTACTTATTTATTTATTAACTTATTGTATTTAAATGTTCTAAACATTTTTATAATAGTTCTTTTCTGTTGTGTGCATTGCTCTCAAAGTTTATCTTTTAATTTATTCTTTGTTTTTTTATTCATTTTCTTTATGTTGTCATTTTTTTGAACAACACAAGCCTGTATGAAAGGTTCAATATAAATAAAGTTTGAATGATCGATTGATATATGTTGTATATCATATCTGTATGTTTTTGTGTGTGTGTGTGTGTGTGTGTGTGTAGATGTGCCATGTGCTGCAGTACCTGTGTGACTGCCAGGTGAGGCACAGGATCGAGGCGGTTGTCGCTTTCTCTGATGATTTTGTCGCCTGTCTGCAAGACAATCAACGCTTCCGCTACAACGAGGTGATGCTGGCACTCAACATGTCTGCAGCCCTCACCGCCAAGAAGACCAAAGAGTTCAGATCTCCTCCACAGGAACAGGTAGGAGCACCACAGACACACATTTCATTTGTATTATCATTCTGTAAGTTTTATCTTCTTACTGATTTTATTCACCTGTTTCTTTTGTCTTTTAATTTCTTTTTTTAACCTAGTTTTAGTCTGGCTTTTATCTAGTTTTTTATTAAACTCTTTCTCTTTTTTTTTCATTTGACTTTTGTTTTATCTTTTTAACTTTAAATACTTTTTTCACTTATTCTGTTTTATTTTTATTTATTTATTTATTTATTTTATTATTTTCTCTTATTCTCTCTCTTGTTTTACTTGAATTAATTAAACTTTTTTTTTAAATCATTCGTAATTTGAGAACAATATACAATAGAGATTTTTGAGACATACTGGATAAAATAAAGATCAGGAACATGTGGATATTTAGTAACCTTTATTAGCTGATATTTAAGCTATATTTCTGTCTACAGTAGTAGTTGCTCATCTATGTAAGAACTTGTATCTCATAAAGCCTGCATGTATTTTCCCTGCAGATCAACATGCTGCTCAACTTTAAGGATGAGAAGCAGGAGTGTCCCTGTCCCGAATACATCCGAGAACAGCTGCTGGACTTCCACGAGGACCTGATGAGACACTGTGGTAAACCAAACGTTCTAATACTGATGATATCCTGATGATGTATTGATTGATGATTGCACAGCCTGAGGTATCTCCATCCTGTCAGGTATAGAGTTAGATGATGACGGGGTGATAGACGGCGACACTGACGTCACCATCCGAGGTCGGCTCATGTCATTGGTGGAGAAATTGGCTTACCTGAAGAAGAAGATGGCCAGCCTGCCAAAGGAGAAGAAAGACAAGAAACCCAGTAAGTCATTCGACCAGCTCATACACACACACACACACACGCACACACACACACACACACGCACGCGCACACATACACACTAGACACTAGATAGAACTCATATTTTAGTCGTATTTTCTGATTCTGGAAAATGTGAATAATAACAGATTTTTATATAATACAGAAATGAATGGAGGCAAGTGCATAATGAACGTTTCTTAAACATAGTAGGAATAGTATATAAATAAAATATACTTTAAATATAAAAGTCATTTGTAGTAAACAGGTTAAACAATGAAGAATTACTGGTAATTCCCCACCTACATCTCTCTCTCCTCTCTCTCTCTCTCTCTCTCTCTCTCTCTCTCTCTCTCTCTCTCTCTCTCTCTCTTTCTCTCTCTCTCTCTTTCTCTCTCTCTCTCACATACACACACAAAATTAAATAATAGAAAAGAGAACAAAAATAATAAATATCAAATAATGACAATAATTAAATATGATGAGTCAGTTACATTGAGCTATCTCTTGCTAAGTGACATACAGTGATACTGTATAACCTCCTGCCAGTTGTGCTGTAGTGCTGTCTTCTCCCAGCAGGGTTTGAGTGTGTGTTGGGAGGGTGAGACAGTCTGTTATTTTCTGGTAAAATGTGAAGAAGAAATCTCTTATTTCCATGTATTTTTGGACAACTTGTGAGAAAATGAATTTCTGTCTCAACTTCCCCTCTTCCACAATGGCCACAAATTCTCCTCGTTCTTTCTAGCTATTGTTTCCTATGGCGACCAGTTTCAATAGTCTCTATGTCTCTGTGTGTGTGTGTTTCTGCAGGCACGTTACAACAGCTGATTTCAGACACCATGGTTCGCTGGGCTCAGGAGTCAGTTATTGAGGATCCTGAACTGGTCAGAGCCATGTTTGTCCTTCTGCACAGACAGTACGACGGCATCGGAGGACAGGTTGGTTTGTGTGTTTTTGTAGCATTAAAACACATCAGCCATGTAGTTCATTGTTTCCTGCTGTTTACACTGTTGCATTAGTGTACAGCAGGTATTTTGATCAGGTGTGTGTTTGCTAGTACTTACATTTACGTGTTTATGTCACCCTAATTGTCTAAAAACTGTGTGCGTGTGCGTGCATGTGTTCTCTGCACAGGTCCGGGCTCTTCCTAAGACTTACACTATAAACTCAGTATCGATCGAGGACACCATCAACCTGCTGGCCGCTCTGGGTCAGATCAGATCTCTGCTGAGTGTGCGCATGGGGAGAGAAGAGGAGAAACTGATGATCAGGGGACTGGGGTGAGAACACACTCATCCGTCAGGCTCTTCAGTGCTTCTTTCCCCACTTTCTTTTTTTTGTCGTCGGTCTCTAGACTTTATTCTTGTCCTATTTAAGATGACATAAACTTTAATGTCCCGAGGGAAATTAAGACGTTGGTAAAAGTGCTACACAGAGCTGAAGTCAGGCAATGTGTGACAATACAATGCATAGTTGAAACAATACATACAACTAGAAACACAATGAGAAGAAAGACAATGCAAGTGCTGCTAACAGCTGCTCACATAAGATACATGGCCATGTCTATGCAAAGGCATGCAGCTGCAGTCACACAATGCATTATGATAATATAACATAATACATTAATGATCAATACATATGTGGTTCTCAAAAACAATGCAGTGGTTCATTAGTGTAAAAAGTGGTGCACACAGCTGCAAATCAAATGAGGTTATTTTTCAGTAGCTTGAAGTAGCATTGTAGTTCATCAGCATCTGTGTCTAGTGGCTAGATTGTAGACTGTCACATAAATACAGTAGAATTCATTTATTAGTATTTACACTCAATTACACTCATTTTAAAATAAAGTGCATTACAGAAAGCTTTTGATTGTGCTTCTTAATTAAAGTGCTTTTTACTTTTAAACTTAATTAAACCTTAAACCATAAACTTCATTTCACATTTAATAACTTTATAACGAAACATTTCAACACATACGAACTCTTTCCTCCAGTCTCTCTGTGTGTCCGAATGCACAGATCTGATTGGCTGATTAAAGATTCACTATGCACAGTGGTCTGTGAGTTTCTGAGGGCCGCTCCACTTTTACTGTAATAGCTGGAGAAGCTGCGCACGTTAAAATAAAAAACGCTCAGACAAAATATTTCATCAGTTACAAGTCTGGATCTGGATCCGGACCGTGGTCCATCTATTAGTGACCTCTGGTATATAGTTTACTGTATATGACGTGCTGATGCTGTGAAAGGACCCAGCTGCAGTGCATCATGGGAAACAAAGTGCATGTACAGAAAGACATAACAATAAAACATTTAGATTATTGAAGTATCCTGATGCAGTTGAACCACTAAAACTGGCTTGCTTACTAATCTAGCACTGAGGAAAACTTAACAGGAAAAATAAAGTCATAGTTTGTAATCATAATATAATCTTATGTTCAGTCACTGTTTTTCTTTTCCTGTCTGATATTCTGAGTGATTGTGATTGTAAACCCGATGATGAAAAAGTCCCCTCCTCTTCCTCTGCAGTGACATCATGAACAACAAGGTGTTCTACCAGCATCCTAACCTGATGAGAGCTCTGGGGATGCATGAGACTGTCATGGAGGTGATGGTCAACGTACTCAGTGGAGGAGACTCTAAGGTATGAAGAAAGAACATCTCGGGCCAACCATACACATTTAAAATGATACACCAATGTGTCTTTCTCAAGTGTTGTTGTACTTTATACACACAGTACACATCATGTATGTTCTCTGTACTGCTACACTGCTGTACACTTACACTTTTTTAAACAGGTGATTGTCATGTTGTAAAGTCTATTGCCTGGAATCATTCATTTATCTTATAATTAATAATAGTGTTAATTATTGTCACAGTGTGTTTTAAAACAGACTTTTTAAAAAGTGCATTTTCACCTGAAGGAGTGTTGAATCATTTGAATGAATAAATTAACATAAATGATGATGAAATATGATGTGCAATATACTATTTATTACCATGATATTAAATATGATGTGTGTGTCTGACAGCCCTGTACACAATGTGTGTGTTTTTACAGGAAATCACCTTTCCGAAAATGGTGGCCAACTGTTGTCGTTTCCTCTGTTACTTCTGTCGAATCAGTCGTCAGAACCAGAAAGCCATGTTTGATCATCTCAGCTACCTGCTGGAGAACAGCAGTGTTGGCCTCGGTGAGTGTGTGTGTGTGTGTGTGTGTGTGTGTGTGTGTTTGTTTGTGTGTGTGTGTGTGTGTGTGTGTGTGTGTGTGTGTGTGTGTGTGTGTGTGTGTGTGTGTGTGTGTGTGTGTGTGTGTGTGTGTGTGTGTGTGTGTGTGTGTGTGTGTCTAACCCTAACCCTTTTAACTCAGTGTCTCTATGAGCTTTCTCTTAGTCCTTTTAACCGTTTGTCATCAGCTGATGGAGTTTCCAGTTTGCTCAGTTATCATGTAACACAAGTATGTAAAATGACTGAGCGCCATATTGCCATTGCGAAAAACTGAGCCATCTCCATGACAACTGAGCAAACTCCCTCTACTGATGAAGACTTGATGAGATTGTGGTTGAAAGTTCCTAAATGATCCCCTCCAGACATGTAAGACCTATAAAAATACACAATGATGTGTGTCTCATATGGAAAAATCATCATGTTAAAATCATCCACAATGTGACAAACTGTTGATAGTGTCAAACTCTGAAGATAAATTCTGATTTTGTTTTTGTCAAATGATTTAAATGAACGACATTCAATCAGATGTACCCATTCCTAAAAAAGTTGATACAATGTTCAATCCTCAGTAAAAAGACCTACTCCTGTAAAATATACTTTTTATAGATTTAAATTGTATAATAATAAATAATAAAATTGTAGTCATATGCACAACACATCAGAAACACCTTTTCATATAATACAGCCCACTAATACACTACCACATATTAAAAAACAACAATATAACTGAGTCAACACACT